>NW_027397067.1:37139673-37161891 GCF_003265705.2 Callorhinus ursinus
GTGTATGTATATATATATATATATATATATATATATATACCACTTCTCCTTTATCCATTCATCTGTCGATGGACATCTTGGCTCTTTCCACAGTTTGGCTATTGTGGACATTCCTGCTAGAAACATCAGGGTGCACGTATCCCTTCGGATCCCTATATTTGTATCTTTGGGGTAAATACCCAGTAGTGCAATTACTGGGTCATATGGTAGCTCTATTTTCAACTTTTTGAGGAGCCTCCAAACTGTTTTCCAGAGTGGCTGCACCAGCTTGCATTCCCACCAACAGTGTAGCAGGGTTTTCTTTCTCAAAATGCTTATCGTTCTTAAAGACATTATTCTTGGAGCCCACTGAACCATTCTAATTTGTACCAAAATTTTAAAAAGAGACAGCAGTTATGTTCTGATATTTTTTCATTTGATGCCTGAATCAATTCCACTATTTCTTGTATTGCCTATCTTCTTTTTTATTTTTATCATCATTTTACTGGAATATACCCTCAAATAACTTTAAAGAATGCAGTTAATTAACTTTCCCAATTACAGCATATAGAAAAATGAGTTCATTTAAATTGAATGAAAATTTGACTGAGACTATAATCCTAATCCCAGAATCATTTCCACTCAGCACTCTGAGAGCCTTCCTCTCCTGTATTCCCCAATATGCAGGTTGTGACTAACAAGAAGTGTAACATCATTTAATAATTGCTCTTTTGCAGGTGATTTTTTGATGTCAGCTTTGGGTTTTAATGATTTTTCATTCACTCTCCCTTCTTTGCAAGCATTCAAGCCTGTGACTTCTTTGTCTCTACTTCATCAGTTCGCACTCTTGCACCACTTTTTATTTTCACAGGATTTATGAAGATCTGTAGTGAGGCAAAGGCCAAAAATTTGGCCTTGGGGAATCTTTAAGGGCTGAGCCAAAACAGAGAAGCTGCCAAAAAGATATGATAGAAAAATCGAAGGGGTAAAATGAGAACCTGGAGAGAATGGTTTGTCAGAAGCCAGAAGAAGGGATGCCTCAGCAGTGTCAAAAGTGGATGAAACTGTATAGTTCCCTGACTCTGATCTCATCTCTGGGATGGTGAAAATCTTAAACTCGGAATCCCTCAAGTTTTTCCACAATTCTATTTCTACTGCAATCCTGGAACTCACTTTTATGGCTGCTCCTAGATCACATCTTCACACAGAACTGCATCACTTCTGAACTTCTACATGTCAATAGCACAGTTTCTGACCACAGCTCCATTGCTTCCAGTTTCCTATGCTCTTTTACCCTACAGCCACTATGCAATTCCATGGTAACCCCCGATCTTCCCAGAGTTGGATTCATTTCTTGCCTACTCATCACTCTAACTGCCCTATCCCATGCTATAAACTTATTACCTTCTGGTTTTTCACTCCGACTTTCCTCAACAACTCATATTTTCCACAGAATCACTGAGCAGTGTTGGACAAGACTGTAACACTATGCATCCTATTTGTACTACAAATTAATGGTCTCCAACATGAGGGAGGCTCTCAGGGCTGTTTCATAATTCATCAAGTATCCCTAGGCACATTCTTTTCTCCGTGATGGTGGCATTTGCATGATTGCCGTCACTCATCAAGTTTCCCTCCATTCTTACCAGTTTAAGGCTTAATTGCCTCCCACCTCACAGGGAGAATAAAAGCTATGGAATATATAAGCTCTCAACTATCTTTTAACCTGTCATAATCTGCTTCCCTTCATCTTTGACAAAGCCAGAATGGCTTTGATCTATAGAGTAATTATCATAATCATTTGGCTTATAGATGTGTACTTTATGTAATTATAGTCCATAAATAGAAAGGGAGAAACTATCTAGGCCACATTTTCTTACAATAAAATAAATATCAAGTAAAATTAAGCTAACTTGTGTTTAGCATTTTCTAGTTTGAGGTGCACACACAAACACACATATAGTTTTTTTTTAACTTTTTTAACTTTTTTTAACTTTTATACCGATCTTTTGGGGTAGGAGAAGAAATGTGAAACATAGCAAGCATAAGTAATTTGCTTAAGTTCACATAGTTCACAAACTGTAGACTCTGAATGTACACCTGGGCAGTATGGCTTGAGTTTCCAGCAATTTACCAACATATATATTGATTTTTACTCAAGGAAACCCCACATATTAAAGAATTTTTTGATCCCTTATGTATCTATTAGTTTACGTAGAAAATACACACACACACAAATAGTTTAACAAGCAGTGGAAATAATACGTACAAAAATGTAACCAGTGCTGTTTTTAGAAGTAAATTCATAGATTTAAATAGTCCAAATACTATTTTCAAAGAAAGAACTAATGCCCTTAGTCTTCGGGACAACTCAGAATATAGACCATGAATCATCTAGAGTTATTTTTGTTCTACATGATCATAGAAAATGTTTCAAAGTAGCTATAGATCCTCTAGATCCCTCTTTTTATTTTTTTAATTTAATTTTATTTTATTATGTTAGTCACCATACAATACATCATTAGTTTTTGATGTAGTGATCCACGATTCATTGTTTTCGTATAACACCCAGTAGATCCCTCTTTTTAAATTTAGAATTCTGCTACAAGCAAAGGCCTCCTTACCACCCTGTTATTTGACTCAGAGAGATGCCTCGTATTCATCAGCAAATATATTTGTATTTAATAAGGATATTCTGCCACTTGGAAAACAGGCAACTGAGGAATTTTCGGAATGAAAAGAACATCTTCTTTTTAATAAATGTAACTATAGAAAGCACAGTCAGAATTCTAAGTGTGCTGATTTAGCTAATAAAATCACAGGATGCCCAGTTAAGTTCAAATCTCCAATAAACAACAAATAATTTTTAGTGTATTTCACACAATGTTTAGGACATCCTTCTACTAAAAAAAGAATTTGTTCTTTATCTAAAATTCAAATTTAATGAAAGTCCTGCCTTTTTTTTAACCTGGTGACCTGAGTTCTAACACTATTAAGATATATTCAGTCAAAATGTAAATTTTACATGAATATATTAATTCTAATTTACCCAACAAGGTATGACAGATGAGACTTCAACCTTTGGGGGTGCAATCATCAAAATGGCATCCCGGAATAGCAAAAGATAACAAGGACCAGTGTCCTAGATTGTTTCATGGATATAGATACACACACACACACTTTAGAATTTCTAGGAATTACTACAAGAGGCTGGGATTTCTAACCGGGCAAGTAGACTTTAGAGATATTTTAATATTAGTATTTACGTGACTTCTACTTATACCCTTGGATTGATGGGGCCTATAACTTTCAAGATACATATATAATCTTTTAATGTCTGCAAAGCACAACCAATATACACCCTATCTTAATAAATAGTGCCCCACCCATCCAGTTATTCAAACCAGAAATTGTAAATGCATCCTTGATTTATCTCTATTCCTCACCCCTCACATCATGCTAAGTCCTATCAGTTCTACTTAAGTATCTCAGAATCTGTTCTCTTTGTACATTCCCCACTGTCAACACTCACAGTGAGGTTGCCATGCTCTCTAACGCAAACTACTGATGAAAGCCAGGTCTTTTGCCTCCCTCCAACCCTCTTGCTCACAATCAATCTGTTTTCTACAGTGCTATTGTAGTAATCTTTTAAAAATGCATTTCTGATAGTGACCCTGTTTTGTTTGAAGCCCTTTTATGTTTTCTTGTTCATCTTATGATATAAGCTAAAATCTTTAACCTAGCGTTACATGATTTAGGCTCTTCTTTCCTTGCCAATTTTGGGAAAATCTTGTTAGCCTTACTAGTCACACAGACAAGGACAAATTCCATTATTTCACCCTCTCTCAGTACCTGTTTCTCTCCCTTAGGGTCACATCAAACCAACAATTAATCATTTATATCATAACGTATGTGATTATTTGTGTCATTATTTGTTTGATGTCTGTCTTCCCTACTAAACTGTAAGCTGCTCATAAACCTAGTTGTTACCTATATTTCTCCCTCACTGCATTCCCAGTGCCTAGGCAATGCCTATATTTATGAGACCAAAGAAAAATATTTACTATATAAATAAAAGAAAAAAGTATGAATATTTGTAGAACCCCTTAAGTAGCTCTTACAATGGGGATTTGTTCCCACCTAATGCATTTGCACTTTCCAGGAGAGAAGAAGTTGTATTAAAGAGATTTTTAAAAATTTTAAAGTAGACTTTTATATCCTTTCTAGGAAAATTCATTTGAATATTCACACCTTCTTCTTCTGCCAACATGTCTCAAAATCACACACTGAGGAAAAAAAATCAGAAAATTCTGAGAACAGCTGGTTAGCATATTTCTTGATTTTTCTAAACTTATATAGAAAATAAGTAAAGAGAAAGTCATGAAGATCAGGCCTATGTATTGTTTCTCAAAGAAGAGAACCTGAATATAATCCTTTCAGTCGAGTTTGCTTTAAAGAAACTAGTACAAAACAAATTCTAGAAAAATCTCCTTAGGTAAAGGTTACAGGCTGTCAGGGGACCTCAGTTCCATTCCCACTGTTCATTAAGCAAACCCAAACTGAGGCTGTTGAAAGCCATTCAAGCTTGGTGGACCCTGACAATGATTCCAAAAAGTGGAGTTTGTGTACAAGGGAGGCAGAGGGTAAAGAGTCATATGCTATTTTCAAGTGTTGATATTATACTCCCAATTTCTTTGGTTTTATTGCTCATCAGGGCAATTTAAAAGACAAGAATGAGTAAGCATCAAGGCACTGTTTAAGTAGATCATTCAAGCTTACAATAAAATCTAATCACTACATCTAATTACAAAGAAAAGGAAATCACTAAAGAAATTATTTCGGGTATATTAAGAATAATACAATAAAGATATTAAAAGTTAAACAAGTGCCTGCCATTTTACTGGCACTATTCAAACAGATTTAAATAAATAATACACCTGAAAAACAGGAGGGCAGTGACTTCTGACACCTTCGGCTATCTAGCATTTTTATGCTGCCTTATAGAAACAGATCTAAAAGAAATTCACCTAAACTACTGAAATTAAGATAGCAAGTATATTCATTTTCCAGGGCCACCATAACAAAGTGATACAGACTGGGAGACTTAATGAAAATTCATCTCCTCACAGTTCTGGAAGCTAGAAGTCTGAGATCAAGATGTGGGCAAGATTGATTTCCTCTGAGGCCTCTCTCCTTGGCTTGCAGGTGGCCATCTTCCACCGTCTCATCCTTCTGTGTCTGTCTGTGTCCTAATCTCTTCTTACAAGAACCATAGTCATACCGAATTAGGGCCCACCAATAGGACTTCATTTTACCTTAGCTACCTCTTCAGAATCCCCATCTCCAAATACAGTCCCATCTGAGGTTACGACTTCAATGTATGAATTTTGAAGGGACACAATTCAGCACATCTGTTAAAAAAAAAAGTCCTATTTTCATTCTACTTCCTATTTTTTTCATTGAGGCAAAATTCACATACTATAAAATTCACCCTTTTAAAGTGTACACTTATGTTTCATATGACACTTTGGGATGGAAGTCTACATATATTTGCTTCCAGAAAAAATCTGAGTTTTCTTAAGTATGATTTTATGGAAACCCAGAAGCCTTCATAAAATGGTAAAAAGAATTTAATTGAGCCACTGGTGAAAGTAGGAGGATGCCATGTACTTTTACCAGTTGGATAGAATTTTTATACGTGTATCAAATTTCAAAATGGTGACTTCTTCTATTTTCTACCTTTAATCTGTTACCTCTTTAACCCAATAGTTTATTTAAAACTTGGGCGTTTATTTCTCAACTCAACCACCAATTACTTCAATGATGTTGGAGTATGGCCAAGAAACTGCCCATGCCCCCAACAGCCTCCCATAACAGGAAGATAACACCCAAACAGCTTTCTTCCAGAAGTACGTACGTGTGTTGATGCTGAGTGAAAGTAGAGCTGAACATGAATGCTCCTAAGCATTTGTCTCATGATGATAGGTCATTATCTTACCAACTAAAATATCTCTTTTTGTTTAAATGTACTTTTCTCCTTACCTTCTCCCTGTGTGATTGGTTTAAAATGATAAACCTTGCTTTTTCTGTAGTAAAAGAAGTAATGTATTCTTTCTCCAAGAGGAAATCAGATAGACTATGCCCCTCCCCCCACACACACACACATACACAGAGAAAGAAAGAGATATATACACTTACGGAGGATAAATATTCAGCCTATACAATGATTATAATCTTTTAAAGAAAAATAGAGATATTACATATATCTGTAGTAATCTTATAAAAGTTGCCCAATTTTTAAAATGAAATAAATACTTTATTTATGTTTGCTGTTTGGTTTTACTAACTGTACCATTTCCATATCTGATAACACTTTGCAGAAAAAGTTCCACCAAGTAAGTTGCTCTTACTAGAAAATTAGTAAGTCACATCATAATTTTATTGATAGTAAAATATATTATTGTAATTAAGTAGAATTGCTTTTTTCTTGGTCTAGAAACAAGCTATTACATAGCAGCATGCCAATTAATATTTCTTGGTGTTTTTCCACAGGCTGTTGGTATTCATGTGAGAGTAAAAAGGGGTACTTAAATCAGTGCTATTTTTCTTGATGGCTCCATTGATCCAAAAGCCCACTGAAGTCAATAGGATTTTGTCTTTAGCAGAAATGTTGCAATGTTGCCCTTAGATTATCTCCATGGGACAATACAGAAAAAAAAAAATTTTAACTGGGCCAGTTACTTTCAAACACCCAGCCTGGCTTATTTTAAAACATATTAAAGGTTTCACTAATCTTCAAAGTGAAAGTAGCAAATTTAGCATATTGTGAATGACAATAGTGGTAAAATGCATCAGAAAAAAGTTGACTTGTCTGGTTGATATCTAATGAGTTTCCTCCCTTTTTGGAAATAATAATTTTCTTTAGTTTCATGTCAACTAGTTTCCTTTAAAATACTGATACAATGGTTCCCCAGTACCCCTGGCTAAGAAATCACAGTAAACCAGTCCTGAAGCCTTTCTTCACTGATTGTCAACGCGAATCTGATTACTTTAGAGACCTTCCTTCAGTTCCAGGACAGAAGCAAATGTGTCTCCATGTGGAACCCCAGTCAGAGTGGCAGGGGTTTCCTCTGATCCGACCAATCATGACCGCAGAGTGAGACTACAAGAGAAAATAGGACATATTCAGAGATGTTTTCTTCTTAACGGCCGAGGTCTTAGTCTTTAAATATTCTCCTGAAGCTCTATCACCCCACAAAAAAATCAGGTCAAGAATTTCACCCATAAACATGTCTTTCACCTGGGCACCTGGGCTATAGAATTAGACATATCCCATTTTTTTTCTTCTTTAGGAAATTTCTTATTTTCTTTCTGTCTCAGTGTCCTAATCTGTATAGCACCTTTCAGGACTGCTGTGAGGATTAACTACGATGAAACTTTAGAAACACCTCACATACAGTAGCTCAAAAAAAAAAATCGTTTCTATAATAACTTTGTCATTTATCCTTGCATAGAGTATCTGGAGGCAATTTTTTTTTTTTAACAACAGCCCAAACAACAACTGTTGTCACAGCACCCGCTTGTTTTCCAGGAAGCCCTTGGTAATTAGATATTTATTAAATATGACAGTCATCTCTTAACATACACAGACAATAGAGAATATCTGAATTTAGAGGATTAGACTCAAGAGGAGAACACTACACATCAAAAAAGAACAGAAGATAGCAGAAACAACATTGTAAACTGGGTTCCAACCAACATTGCCCATGTAATCACACATGTCAAAAGAGAAATAAATTTTAAGTTTTTTAATCTAGAAACATGTCAACACAATTGCTCATATGTTGAATCATATATTTGATTTTTCTCTGCTTTTGAAAAAAGTGTTTTGCTTTATCACTATACAATTTTTCTTCCCCTTTTTCATTCTCTTCTTTTATTTAGTCACCAGGTGCTGAATACAGCCCTGGAGAGCGAGAACCAAATTATGAAGGTTTTTAAAGGAACCTCCGTTCAATGAAGAAGACTGATATATAAACCTACTTCGTTTGTGAGGACATACACTCTGTGCCCTCCTTTTAGCCATGGTTTTTACTTCTGATTGTTTTGCTTTGTTTCTAAAGTCCCATTTTTAAAAAACAAATCTGATTCAATTGTGTTTAAATCAAAGAATAAACCCAGGGTCACTTCTCCAGTCAGTCAGAGATTACTATCCTAAGTGCTTAGTCAAAGGTTAAAATCAACTGAAGCTGTCAGGACAACTACTATTCCAAAAAATAAACTTCCAAGGATTCCTTTTCAGATGTTGAGGAACAATTAAGTTGTTGATGACACCATTTCCACCCTCAACAATCCCACACCTCAATGGGACTCCTATGCAACCAATGTATGAGGATTCTTACTCCATTCTTACTGTTATTTCTTGCATTAGAGCAAGTTTCTATGCCTACATACCTGATAGTAGATGTTGAGGAGAATTTTTTAAAAAATTGTACAACTGAACATTTTTACAGCTTGGCTACATTCTGGCTTACATGATCAGTAGTGTTTAAAACAGGCTTTATGCCTTTAAAAAGTCAATTCCTTTTTATAAGAGAAAGGAGAAGGAAGATAGCATTCATGAAATGCCTGTCCAGATGTAATATATCTTATGAGAAAAAGTGAAGCTCTAAGACAAAGGTCAGCAAACTTGTTCTGTAAATTTAGAGCCAGACAGTAAATATTTTAGGTTTTGTGGGCTGTACAGTCTCTGTCACAACTATTCAATTTTGCCATTGTAGCATACAAACAACCATAGATAATATAGAAACAAATGATTATGATGTTGTCCAATTAAACTTTATTGATGGACCCTGGAACTGGAATTTCATATAGTTTTTATGTATTTTGCAATATTATTCTTCTTTTGATCTTTTTTTTAACCAACTTAAAATGTTCAAACTATTCTTAGCTCAAAGGTAAAATAAAAACAAGAGGCAGGCCAGATTTGGCCACAGGTTGTAGTTTGCCAACCCCTGACCTAAGACATAAAGAATCTGCCCAATCTGAATCAGAATGGGATCCCTATCTTTTTCAATTCCACTTCAATAGTCTCTTCACTATACCTACACCACTTGATAGCCCTCTAAATAAGAGAGATGTAGACAGTGATGGGAGAACAAAATTATGAGAAAATAGGAAAAATTGCAAGAAAGACCGTAAGAACAAAGGGCACATTTCCAAGTTTCAATACCTCTTTGACTGGATAGATACATAGTCACAAGAGCTGAGAGAAATTTGACGGTTTTAATCTTATCTTTGAGTTCAATTTAGTTTGGAATCAAGTGGAGAATAGAAAAGAGACATGTCCAGATTCAACAGTATGGATTTCAGCAGGAATGGCTACACATAAGTCAGTTAAACTAGAAATTCAGGAACCAGGGCCATCACGCATCACCTCATTTTTGTGCCACAAACATTTCACTCATGCTGCTACCCACCCCTAGAAACATCTCTACATTTCTATCATCTCAAATTCAGATTCCATCCAGTTTTTTAAGAGCCATATTAAATGCCACCTTTCTATGAACCATCTCTTTCCCCACATAGAAGAAATAGTTTTCCTCTGTCCTCCAAAATCATCTTATATTTTAGTGGAGACATGTTAATGCTTGAGATATCAAAAGCCAGGTAGCAATTCATCCCTTGAGAAAGAAAGTCCAAGTGGAGACCAGAGACAATCAGTTCACCAAAGTGAGAAATCTGGGCTCCAAACATGAGCTCTAGGTGGGTACTAACAAAGATGTAGAAACTGAACTGAGGCCAAAATATCCCAAGGGAGTTGTAGGTTCAGGAATGTTTCAGTAAATCTGATGTTCAGTCTAAAGGTTTGACAATTCAGTAATAAATTTAAGGCAAAGCAACAACTCCAGAGTCAACCAGACTACACCTATAGATCCTGAGATTTTGCTCTTATGGATAGTGAATAGAAACTATGCAGAGACTATAGTCCTAGGAGAACCCAAGTCATGAAACCGAGGTTTAGAACAGGGTTCCCCCAAAATAAGGTAGTAGTAATTATAATAAAAGTGCTGTTACTACTACTACTAGGTCTTGTGGAATTACACCATGCCTGACACTAAAATTAGGTGTTTTATATGCATTAGTTCATTTAATCCTCAAAATAATCTTATAAGGTAGGGACTATTATTAGCCCAAATTTACATTTAAGAAACTAACCCTAGAGCTTGAATGTCTCTCCCAAAGTTAAATAGTGTTGATGTGCTAGAGAAAAGACCCCAACCCAAGTTTTCCTATAAGCCAGTAGAATTAACCAGATATATCAGCACAAGAGGAGTTAATGAGAACTGAATATGTGGTTTATCTCCAAATCACCAGTTTTTAGGTGCAATGAAAATAAAGCTTTTCAAAACAATGGAAGTACTTCAGCTGGGTGATTTGCTCCAAATCATGGCTATGAGTCTTAATTCTAACACCTCTGGGTGAGAAAGTCTGGAGATTGTGATAGCCAATTAAGACTGGCCTAGAAATTACACCAAATAGGGCCCACTGGTTTGTCCAGTGGGAAAAATAGATACACAAATGAAAGGGAACAATTAAGTTACTGGAATTAAAATAAAAACTTAAAAAAAAAGAAAGAATAAGACAAGAGTTTATAGGTGAGATGGGTGGGGGAATGTAAGTTACAGAATGATTTGCAGATTTCTGGTTTACATGATTAGATGAATAGCAGAAACCTTTATATTTATTATTTATTTATTTATTTTAAAGTTTTTATTTATTTTAAAGAGAGAGAGAGCCTGAGTAGCAGGATCAGAAGGAGAGGGAGAGAGAATCTCAAGTAGACTCCACGCTGAGCACAGAGCAGGATGCGGGGCTCAGTCTCACAACCCTGAGATCAGGACATGAGATAAAATCAAGAGTCAGATGCTTAGCCGACTGCACCAGCCAGGCATCCTTCGCAGAAACTTTTAAATGGGAAGGAATAGGGAATGGTCTGAAATTTCCAAAAGATGCTAAATAATATAAGAACTAAAAAATTAACATTGATAGCAATTCCACTTCTGGGTATTTATCCATCAATACACAAACAAAAACACTATCTCAAAAAGATATCTATACCCCCTGTTTATTGCAGCATTATGAACAATTGCCAAGATATGGAAGTAACCTAAGTATTCACTGATGAATGAAAGCATTAAAAATATAATAATAAATATATAAATATACACACACAATGGAATATTATTCAGCCACAAAGAAAGGAAGTCGTGCTATTTGTGACAACATGGATAGAGCTTGAGAGCATTAAGCTAAGTGAAACAAGTCAGACAATGACAAAGACTGCATGATCTCACTTATATGTGGAATCTAAAAACAAACTAGAATCTAAAAAAAAAACTAGATATTTACTCATCCAAGAAGCCTGTGCTAAGACCCACCCTTGCAACACTGTTGGAAGTTCCTCCAATGCACCCTGTGACTTACAGCAGTTTAATACAATGTTTCATTGAAATACCTTATTTTTTTGTCTGCTTCATGAGGATAATAATCTTAATTGCTTTGTAGTATTGCTTGAAGAACAGTGTTGACCCATAGGAAGCACCACATAATATCAGGTCCTGTTATTATCATCATTAACATCATGATTACTGGCTGAATCTAAACTACCTGAATGAGGGGGTAGTTTTATCCACATTACCCAGAATAAGTATGAGTTTCCAATAAATATTTGTTGAGTTGTTGAATAGTGGATAAACAAATTTACTAATTATCAATTAATTAATAAATACTATACAAATAAATTTTGAAGTTGACTTTTGAGATTTTTTTCTATTTTCCCAAAAGGAAAACCAATAGTGACATACAGGATTGCAAAGGACAATAGTTCTCCCTAGAACCATAAAAATCTCTAGTGCTTCAAATATGTATGTACAAATTAGGCAAAAGTAGAAGTAGCCACAAAAACATTTAAATTTATGCCACTAGAGCTTACCTTATTATGAGAAAGCTTCTTTCACAGAGTGGAATTTCTAAAACACTTCAAATCAAAAAGTAGGTGATTTTGTGAATATCTTAAGACATAAATCTTCTGAAGAACAATCTGGCAATGTTTATCAGAAGCCTTAAAAATGCAGCAATTCCCTTTCTAGAAATATCCTCAAATAATAAGAACATGAATAAATGTTTCTTTTTAAAGATAATTATAACAATATGCTTTGTAACATTTAAAGACAATAAAGAATCTAATGTCAATAATAAGATTAAATGTATTATTCTATATTTGTACTACGAAACACTGAGCAATTATGTAAATTGATATTTTTATACCATGTTTCTTATAATGAAAGATGTTCATGATATGATAGGCTACAAGACAATATGTAAAGCATAATACCATTTTTGTTTATTGAGAGAGTAGAAATAACTAAATAAATAGGGAAGGAGAGAATTAGCAAATGACGGTATGCAAGCCCAGAAGCTGATAATTTTTCTTGAGTACTTACTTTTCTTATTTGTATTCTATCCATCATCTGACCCTATCCTTTTTACTTTTTAAATGTTCTCTCCACTTACCATTCTCTTCATCATTATCGTCATAATCTTCATTCAGAAGTGGCATTATTTTTCATGTTTTTGTGGAAAAACTAATAACTGAAGTCCCTGTCCCAGTGTTGCCCTTCTCAAGCCCATACTTCACAGGGAAGTTAAGAGAATGGTCTTTCTTCAGTGTCAACCTGAAGATTGCATCATGTTTTCAGGGCAAGGTCTAAACTCTTTGGTGTCACATATTCCACATTAAAGCTATGACCCCTACCTACTTACCTCTGCAACTCATTTCACATGGTTGCTGTGTCCCTTTACGATTTGAGTTGAGACCAAACTGAATTCTTTGCCTGTTTCCTAAGTTTACCTTGGTCATTTCTATACAATACCTTTAGGCATGATGCTTTATCCACCAAAAGCAAGTTGTCTCCTTATCTAGTTGCTATTCATCTTTTGTAGATAAAATCACTGCTGTTTAAAATCAAACTGACTATAGGCTCTTTTGTTAATGCAGGCATTCATTTCAGTGCTAAACTATAGCACTGATAAGGGATAAGGGACATGAAGACTAAAACTTCAAGGTCTCTGTGAGCTTTTCCATGAAGCTAAACAAGAATCAGAATGTCAAGCAAATAGCCCTTTGTTGAACTGAGCACATGTCTGAGGCTTTGGGTAGGCAGAGACAGTCCTTATTTTAGAAAGATTTTGAGAGTCAGTTGTTTTGTATACTATCAAATGTTGATTTGTATTTAGAAGCAATAGGACTGGCCAGAAAGTGGAGAAGCAAGGGAGTCTTGAGAGAGAATTGGAAATAAGCACTGTTGCAGAAGGCCAGCACCGATGGAAGAGTCTGTCCAGTGAGAAATTGCCAGAACAGAGTGGCCATAGAAGTTGTTGGTGTCCCACCATATCCCCTTCGACAAGCAAATGCAGGTGCACCCCTCCCCCAGCTTCTGCAAGCACTGGCTGCTAACAGCTCACAGCTGCACCCTTCTGAAAATTGCCTATTAATCATAGAGGCACCAATACAGAAATACCTGAGAAGTTATATCCTCCTCCCAGAAGTATCCTGCAGCTGACTAACACAGAGGTACAAAAAGCCTAGTTCCTTGTCCTTAGCAAGGCCATTTAATGTAGGGCCATTTTCATTCTAGAGCTCACTGTTGGGATCAGTTGAATCCATGTTTTTGTCTAACTTTTCCCCTTGTCCTACCCTGCTTTCTTCGTTCCCTTACAGATTACACCAGAGCCATTCCCTAAAAAATCATTGCCCAAGAAACCTAGTCTCAGGCTCTACTAAGGAACCCAGCCCAGGATAGTGATCTATGAGTTTTTCAAGGCTAAGAATGTGAAATACTAAATTTTAAGATATTTTTATTCCAGAGATGAAAACTCTCCCATTGACCTCATCTTCTGAAGATTGTGCTACACACACACATGCCCATTAAAACACACCCTGCAAAATGCCTTCTATAAGTTTTCAGAGGAACTTGAAGATAAATGGCTGAGTTCCACGTAGGGTTGGCACAAAACAGGAGGAAGAAAATAGCTATAAAGAAATAGTTCACTGGAGTTGGGAACTCAGAACCAACTAAAAGCACAAGAATATAAATCTCTGGGAATTTGTGGAAATTATAGGAAGGGGAGGACTTCACACAGAAAATGGGAATTGTAGCACATGCAGACTGATACCTTACCCCATATCCCTTAGGCTCACCTTAGTTTACCTGCTGCTGTTTCGAAGCATACTGACAGCCCATGCCTCTCTGAGGCATGATTCTCTCTGAGGACTTTCTCTAGTATCACAGGTGTTCCACCACACACAGGTGAAACCAAGAAGTGCAGGAGAGATAAAGTCCCAAGAGGCAATACTCAATCAGGAAGACAACAGGGGTCATGGATATATGTCCTGACCTCCCTGACTGATGCTCAAAGCATCACCAATAGGACTGAGTCTCAGGTACCCATACTAATTAACTCATTAATGCATGCTTTATTGGCTTTTTTCCCCCATTCCTAGCTCATTTCCCCCACTCCCTCACTTGTGCTTAGAATTACGTTCCAAATAAATTACTGTACCCAAATCCTTGTGTCAGAGTCTGTTTTGAGAGAAAATAAAATTTAGGTAGACATCCTGCCAATTTTATTTAAGTGTGTATTTCCTGGGGCATCTGGGTGGCTCAGTCAGTTAAGCTTCAAACTCTTGATTTCGGCTCAGGTCATGATCTCAGGGTTGTGAGATGGAGCCCCAAGTGGGGCTCCACACTCAACAGGGTGTCTGCTTCACATTCTCTCTCTCCCTCTCCCCCTGCCTCTCCCCCCATGCTCGCACACTCTCTCTCTAAAAAAAAAAAAAATCTTAACTTTAAAATAGAGATTAATTAATTAATTAAATGTGTACTTTCTTGAAGAATTAATTCATATATCACTTTTCTAGGAAGCCTTCTCTGGCCTGCTCTCTTCCCAACGTGTGTTTCCTCATTACTCCATGAATAACTCTAATAAGTTGGAATAATGTGTGTGTGTGTGTGTGTGTGTGTGTGTGTGTGTGTGTGTTCCCGCAAGGACTGTGAATTCCTTAAAATCGGAAACAGTGTTTTATATCCATCTATATCCCTAGAGCCAAGAGCTGTGCCATTAATTTTGATGAATGTACCAGTTAGAATTATTTCTGCTGTTAATAACAACTTAAGCTATAAAAGGAGTGGGGGGAAGATTTATTGTATTAAATAACTAAGGAGTCCAGGCATAGATATTCAGGCTTATTTTCATTCAAGGCTCAAATGACTCAGATGATGGTACCAAAAGTCATTTTCTTTACCTGTATTTCTTTGGAGATGCTACCTTGAAGTTGGCTCCATTTTCTACATGATTTCAAAATGACTGCAGCAGCAGTAGTTACTAATCCTCTAAGGTACATCTCCAAAAGGAAAAACAGACTCTTTATCAGCACATCCAAAAAAAGCATCATTGCATCTTAATGACTTTGGGGATCATGTGACCATCCCTGGCCAATCACTGCAACCATAGGAATGTCATGTGCTAATTGGTGGAGATCTGGGTCACTTGCTTCATTCTTGAACTGGAGGAGGAGTCCCCCATAGCGCAAAGCGTTGAAAAGGTAATGGGGATATTTTCTGGAGGAAAATTGGAAAGTTGTTAGCAGAAGAGAGGAAAATGTATACTAGAAAGCAAATAATAGATGTTTAACTATAAATGAATAAATAATGATGAATGGTAATATATTTTAATACCACAGAATTTCGCTATGATTTTTGCAAGTATATGCCATGTTTGTGGTAATATATATATATATCACTTTACATAAAAATGTGTATAAATAGGTAGACTAAAAGAATCATTTTAATCTGGAAAGTTCTGTCTTGATTGATTAGAGCTTTCTATGTTTCCTTATTCGAGCTCAGTGCTATTGTCTACTTGAGTGGATAGGAAAATTTGTTTTAATAAAAACTTGTTTAATACTTAGAACTATAGCAACATATTTAAATTTATTTCTAGGACAAGACTGGGTGTAACCTCCAGGGAATAATTTGCCCCATTAACCAGAGCTCTCATCGACTTCAAATATGGAGAGAGTTGATGTTCTGAGAATGAGTGTTAATAGGTGCTGAAAGAATGGGCACAGTTGAATGTTTATAACAAATACAAGAGAGTATAATGTGAAAATGTGTGCAGGGAAATCAAAGACTTCCTCTGTGGTGTGTATTTCACCAGTTAGAGCATTAAAGAAATTAGTATTGTATTTAAAGTAGAAAATAAAATCTCACCTTAGTTATAGTCCTCATTTTTTAGTGTTCAAAATTAAATTAAAAATTTTTATTGAATAAAATAGTACTCAACTACATTCTAATCTTATGAGATTCTTGTGGATATAGAAAGAAAAATGGCAATAAAAAACATTGGGGATAATATACATTGGATTTTTTTAAAGAGAGACTTACAAAACAATCCTAAATAATAAAGAAATCCCTTTAAATAGCAAGATGCCTAGTACATTTTAAGCAATGTATTATTCTTATTTTTTTCGTATATATATTCCTTTCAGAAATATATCCTAAAATACCCAAAAGTGAGAGTAATGAAAGAAAACTTAGACTGTTTTATGAGTTTCACTCATGTCTCCTTTTTCTTCACCCCATAAGTGCTGGTAAGCCTTCCCACACATTCCTGGAGTGCAAAGCTGGGTCTGGCACTTTCTGATTCCATATGCTTCTATGCACTAAAAATCAGCAAGGATGAGGCTTTATCATCTTCTGCATAAATTAGGGGTGTGATTTGCCAATATAACTGGGCACTAGTCCAGCTGTCTTGAAAAATCAAGAAAAGGAAAAGAAAAAAGTTGTGTTTTTTTTTTTTTTCTATCTCTCAACCTGGGAAGGGAAAACACAAGTTCAAACTAAATGGGGTCACTTAGTATCTCAAACCCAAAGTACTGAAGTATCTTTGGCTTTGTGCTAGGAGGAAAAGGAGAGCCCTTGGCTTAAGTTATGACCAGTGATGGAGATCAAATGATAATATAGTCTATGCCTTTTCATGGATATCGCCAATTTTTAAACCCAGGTTTCTTGGTCATTGAGAAGAGTAGGGTGCAGAAAGTGAAGGAGATCTTCAAAATACAGTATCATTCTCTCTTTGGTTTTTGTGTCTCTTAAGCATTATCCCCAAGTAGATGCATATAAAACTTAGGTAACCCATCACATGAAAAGTCAAATATAGCTGGCATTAAGGAGGAAGTACTGGATATGGAGCAGGGGAGAGCACTAAACCAGGAAAACCCAAAGTTACAGGGACAGAAGCCAAAAAAAAAAAAAAATTTGTTAGTGGAATGCTAAATATAACCCTGAGAAAAGCTATTCCCATTTCTAATATTTCATTCATGGATCTGGGAATCCTAACTTTGGAAGAAACAACACCATATTTTATCAGTGAATCAATCATTGATTCAGAGCATATACTATAGCCTACAGGACATGACTTGAACCTACAAAGTGCTGCCACCCAGCTGGTGCTATAACTGATTATTGAAAAAAGCCATTCAAAAAAATGACAATGTCAAGTCATCTGTGTCCCAGTGATGGAGAACAGGATAAGATCAGTAAATTCCACAAGTATGAGCCAATCTTGTATTTTACTTCTTGTAAATTTAGTTCCCATGTCAAAAGCAATGCTGTGTGAGTTACCATGACGGTGAATAAAGGCATCTGAAAGTTCATGGATGGTAGATTTTGTGGAAGCATTTTGGGAAGGGGAAACAAATGCATATTGAAAATCTCTATTCCAATAAAAAAGAACGAAGCACTGTCCTTCATACAGTGGAAGTGATTCAATGTAATCCAATTTTCCATAGGATTAATCCTCCCGAGGAGTAATGCTGTGTTGGAGCTAAATGTTGGCCCTGCTATTGGTAGGTTGGACATTCAACAATGGCTCTAACCAGATTGGTTTTAGTAAGTAAAAATCCAGTTTGCTAAACCCATAACCATTTTATTCATGCATCTATTGGGCAAGAACAAGGTAATGGGTGAAAAAGGCTGATTGACATTCACAGAACAAGTGATCTCAATCACCTAGTTGTTAAGATTCTCCTTTGTTTAGAGTGTGCTCTTTACTGAGCGTTCACATGGGACACAAATATCTTTATACTATATGCCCATATAGAGACATTCATCCATATACCACTTATGTAGACCATCTTATCACCAATTTTCCAATCATGATTCGTCTAAACCAAGATATTAGTTATTTGGGGTAGTGTCAGCATGTCATATAGAACTACATGGAATCCAATCCCAGAAATATTCTTCCTCCATGTATTGGTCAGAAGGAACCTACCATTAAGCCATAAGTGTGGGAAGAAAAAAAATTTTTTAATGTAAGAGGAATCGACACCATGAGAATCTGTGTCACTTGTAGATGCAATTCACTTATGCCTTTAGGACTTGCTCAAGCCTGATCTCCTATAAACCACTTCCACTTAATTGTGGAACGAAGCTCTGCATACCCAAATTTATGGCTTAATAAGTCAGACAACACCTTACTTCTTGTGGGCAGATCAGGTTACATGATAACTTGATAACCCATGACAGTAGTCCAGGCTCTTCTAGGACACAGTAGCAAGCTAGAAGTTTCTCAAAAGGGGAATTGTTATCTGAAAAGGATGACGTGGTATACTCCAAAATCCTAAATGCTTGCACTGTGATTTACCTATAGGGTCCTGATAAAAATTCCATAAAACTTTTCTGTCTGCCACAGACATTTCAAGTACCATTAGTTTCTGCCAGTTCACATGGCCCACGACTGAATCTTCCTCTGGACCTCACTAGAAATTGCAGACTTTCAAGTTACTCAATAAATGAGATATATGTTATCTATATAATCACAAGGAGCCCATGAAATAGAGATATTGAGCTTCTTTTTCCATAGGAGAAGGTGCCAGATACAACAACGTGTCCCTTATCTTTGAAGGACATATGTTAACATACCCCGGACCATTTCCCTGAGATATAGGTCTTTAAAATTTTGTGGAAATACAATTACCATCTGATACACATGTAACCTACCAGAGTCTAAAGTAGTTACTACTTTCTGCTCATCAGGTACAAACATTACATATCATTGATGTAGTGGAGGAATGGGATGTTTGATGAAATGTAGAGACAATCAGTGTCCCTCAGACTGTTTATGGCAGATAGCTGGAAAGTTACTATAGCCCTGAAAGTAGGACGGGGAAGGTGTATTGCTGGATATGCCAAATGAAAATTCACTGCTTTGGGGGGTCTTTTGTAACAGGTAGGAAGGCAGAAACATTCACCAAATCAATAACTGTGCAATAGAGAATGTTTTGATCTGCTCCAGTGAAGAAACCATACCTTGAACAGCTGCTGCAATTTGTTTAACCACTGATTAAGTAATTCTCCAACATCTGTCTTCTTCTGCACAGGCTAGATAGGAGATTTGATTTGGGACTTTATAGAAATTATCATTTCTACAATCTTAAGCTTCTGATGGTAGCACTAATTATGAAACCCTTCTGAGAATGAAGTATTGCCATTGGTTTACTATGTTTGTAGATAAAGACTATTCTAGAAGCTTTTCCCTTGGACCCTTCACTGTATAGGTCCTTAATTCATAAATCAAGGAACCAATATAAGTATTCTGGGAATTTTCTGGGATGTCTACCCCCATTAAGCATTCTATAACTGGAAAACAACCAGACAGTGGATTTGGGGACAACCATCTATGAGACAAACCCAACCTAAACATCATTAATATTCTGATCTCTAAAACTCTCCCATCAGATTGAAGGGTCACAGTGGCATTTTGTGTCTTTAAGAATTAGTAGCAGTTCAGAGCCAGTTTCAGGTAATACCTGAATTGTATGATAATTTTCCCTTTCTTAATGCACTGTCACCTTTAAAAATAGCCCAGGTCTTTTTGGAGAAAGCTAGAGAAAGATATATTGGATGAGTTTTTGGCAGTGCAGTGTCCTTCCCTAAAAGAACCTGAGAGCCTTTATCCAAAGTGCTTCTGTGTACTAATTTTATGTATATATATATATATATATATACACACACACACACACATATATATTTAATTTTTTACATATTATGATGTTTTGATATCTTAAAAAACTTTTCTGACTGGGGAGTAACTGCCCCTTTCAGGGGTAGCCAAGTTTTACAGATAGCAAAGGGTTCAGCTAGGAGCAAGATTTTTTTTTTTAAGATTTATTTATTTATTTGAAAGAGAGAGAGAGGAGGAGAAAGGCAGAGGGAGAGGGAGAGAGAATCTCAAGCAGAGTCTGTGTTGAGCCCAACACAGGGCTCGATCCCACGACCCTGAGATCATGGCCTGAGCCAAAACCAGGAGTGGGACACTTAAGGGACTATGTCACCCAGGCACCCCAGGAGCAAGCTTTTGATATGCAAGCCAAACAGCTAGAGCCATACCTGCTTTATCTGACCTATGCACATTTGGAGGCAATATTCCTCTGCCTTAATAATCCCAGGGCCAGATACCCAGCAACTACAGATCACTCTTATAGTTTAGAGCCCACTGAAATTATTCTAACTAGTCAATCCTCAAGGCCTTGCCTTTCCCACAGAAACCCCAATAAAGGCTCTGGCCTAAACCTATCACTCACTTCTCCTTCTTGATCAAAACCTGGTGTTCCTCCTGTAGCTCTGTGTGGCAAGCTCTGACTTGTGTTTCTAGAGGAACTATGAGTAACATTAAACTTTTAATGGCATTGACCTCCTTGTGTCTTCACTCAGTCTCCTTCATAAATTAAGAGCTGGGCAAAAAATACACTGGAAGTGTGAACTGACACGGGAATAGGAATTGATTCTCCATTTTGATGATCCAAGTCAAACTTTATTCACTAGACATAGAGCTTTTCCATCTTTTACAAATCAAGTAAAACTTCAGTAAACTACCTTTATATTGCAGTCTTTGGGTTGCCATGATCAGCTAGGTAAAGACAAAGGTCTCTGTGGTTGAAATCATTCTGATTACTGCTTCAAATGTGCTACTCATCGTAATTCTACCTACATTGTCACAGTCAGTTAAGTGCTGCCACTTGGCCACTGCAACCTTAAGACACCATCATCCCTACTGAATTCAGAGATCCTGTTTTGATGGCAGCACTTCTTATTATCATTCTTGCAGGGACCTATAGAGATTTTTAAAGATGATAGTCCTCCTTTTATCAATGTATTTCTCAAAGCCTTTATAAAAGAAATGTCCTCCAGACATATATAGGTAGGTTAGCAGGTCTTACAAGCTAAATCTAACCCCTCATTCAAATATCCATAAGCCTTTCAATAAGTGTCCTCTGTAGTATATCAAAGGAATTCTGACAACTCAACTTCAGTTTAGTCAACTAACCAAGCCCAAAGTTAGAACTACTTGTCAGCTGTTCAAAGCACACTAAATGAGAATCTTTGCTTAGTGAACAAATTTTAATACATTCAAACTGACCCAATGTTACATTCTCCCACTCTGATCCAACACCTTCTCAGTTCATTTCCATACATATTCCCAGATTTCTATTAATATGAATACAAATTATGTAAATAGTTTTGCTGTGTATAGCAGTTCTTTTTTAGGTCATAATTTTCCTCCAATCCCCAGAAGCATGCCATAATCTGAGTCTTGTCATAGATCTAGAAAAAAGGAAGCAGAGGTGGTGAGGTACGTCTAAGGAGGAGATTAGCATTATCCTGGAAATCAAATTCCTCAGGCTAGGACAATTAAGTTCTTCAGGTAAGGGGAGACTAATTTCTCAGACTTGGGGGGAAAAGTGCTTCTTTTGGCAGATGAGGCTCAATAAAATGTAAAGATTCAAGTTCTGCATCATCAAAATCAGCGCATGTTTCTCCATCCAATTTTCATGGTCCTACTCCTTCCCAATCAATGCCTTAATTCTATGAAAGAAACACTGGGGGCACCTGAGTGGCTCAATCTGTTGAGCTTCCGACTCTTGATTTTGGCACTTAGCACAGAGTCACCTTGTCCCTCTCCCTCTACTCTTCCCCCCACTCACACACTCTCTCTTTAAAGTAAATGAATAAATCAGAAAGAAAGAGAGAAAGAAAGAAAGAAAGAAAGAGAGAGAGAGAGAGAGAGAAAGAAAGAAAGAAAGAAAGAAAGAAAGAAAGAAAGAAAGAAAGA
>NW_027397067.1:37161901-37248962 GCF_003265705.2 Callorhinus ursinus
AAAGAAAGAAAGAAAGAAAGAAAGAAAGAAAGAAAGAAAGAAAGAAAAAGAAAGAAAGGAAGGAAGAAAAGAAAAAAAGAAAAGAGAAGAAACGAAAAGAAAAAGAAACCCCGAACAATGGGTTTAGTTGTAATTCAGCTACTCTGCAGATTAGACTTTGGCTTTGCTCTTAAGAAATTTTGTAGGAAATAGGGGTTTTTCTCAGAGAAGTCATAGAAGCTCTCTAATCCATTACCCTACCTTGATTTGGGAATTTAAAACGCTGAGCTCATTTTTTTATTCTCCACAGTTTATGATGCACTTAGAAGCAACCACCCAACCATTTTATTTATTTTTATTAAAGTGTTCTACAGCAGCAACTACTTGGTGACCCAAAGCCTTCTATAGTCATTTGATTATAAATGAAACCACAGATGGCGATTTAAGAAACCATTCTGCCACTACATGCCATGGACCGCAGGTGTCCCCTTTGCTACTGGCAACAACGACATTAATGTCTTTAAATCTAATAAGACCAGAGATCAATTATAAATTACCATCTTTAATGTTCTGTTCTCCTGGAACCAATTCTGATACCAATAACTATAGCAATCAGTGTTCAATCATGAAAGTAGAACATACACGACTATAACGGGAGAGATTTATTATAGGAATAAGACCCTCTGTAATTGTTGAAGTTGAAGAAATAACAGACCAAAAAGAAGTTGGAAAATTAGTGAAAAGAGACTTTCTGAAAGTGCTGAAGTGAGTGGATAAATTGGAGTTCTCCAAGAAATCCAGAAGAACAGGTATATCCAGTTGCTAAAATGTGACCACAAGGATAGATGGTAGAATAGAGGATGGAAGGTTCTTGACTTTGCTTTTTTTTTTTTTGAGTCTGGAACCTCTATTATTCAGGAATGGCATTTTTAATGAAGTTTTGAATATGTACAAGGGACTGAGGTCACATTTGCTACAATCTGTCACCATTAGTGACCCTGAAGACTTCTAGCTCACAATGACTCCTGCTTCACTTCTACCTTCCAAATATCACAAAAAATCCTCTTTTGGACAACTTTAACTTAGAACCATATGGGAAAAGGAATTCTGGGAAATATGGTTTCAGCTTAGCCAAGTTGACACAGTATAAAAATACCACAGCATATTTTCCATATTTAAATCCTATTAGACTTAAATCATGTGCCATTGGTATTAAATCATGGGCCTGTTGGTTTTTAAATTATGTGCCAACTCTACTAAATAAAAATGGTATGGATTATGATTTCTTTTGGTTGCAAGCCACAGATATTGACTCTGGCTAATTTGTGCAAAAAGAAAAAAAATTTTTTTCTGGAATAATATTATTGGGAAACTCACTATTCTAATGGGAAAGCTAGAGAAGATGGTTTGAAATTAAAAAGAAACCAGAAAACCATCAGGTAACTCTCTACTGCCTCATGAAGTTTTCTTTTCTGGGAGGAACGTACAGTTTTGTTTTTTGTTTTGGGGCATTTTTGTTGCTTTTGTTTTTTAAATCCTGAGGAGCTCTGTTCAAGATTCTAACTCCTTGGAAAGAATGTTTTTGTCTAATTAGGTTTAGATCACATGTTCACTTCTTGGTACTATTGAGACAGTAAGATCTGGCAAAAGTATCCTGCCACAGCCTTTAGGAAGCTCTTCATGCTTCATAATAAAAGGGTGGTTTACCTTGTTTTATAATTTATGGTTTCATCCACCTTGCTCAAAATGGTGGCAAGGTAATTTCCTGTAAGGAAATAGGACTGATGCTAGGAAGGAGGAATGGTTATGGATCAACCAAAAGCTTCTAATGAATACCCCCTAATAAGGATTTTGAGGAAATATCCAGGACTAGTAAAAAAAAAAAAAAACAAAAAACAAAAAACTGCATTTGATCTATCAGCATTGGTTTTCATGGTTGCAGGAAAGAACATTAATAGCAAGTTGGTTGAATATTTTTGCCAACAACCCTTGATTTTGAGACAGCCTCTTTAATTCACCAAATAGACAGCTGAAAGAATGTTATGGTTATTTAATAGAGAATGTTCGAATACTTCCTCTGCCTTACTGAAGTCTTGTCATAATCTAGATCCAGGCTTACTCATTATTCCAATCTTACATATTCATTCCATCTGTGGTACTTCAGTCCATTGGGGAGAAAACAATCCTTTAGAATTGGGCAAACCTGGTTTGAACACTATCTTCACCCTGTGACAACTGTGTGGACTTTAATATTTTCTTAAAATTTTTGACAGCATACTCAGCTATCCACCTATTAGAGTCAGTGACAGAATTAAGTGAAAAACTAACAAACACAATGTCAGAGTCAACTTGGCACTTAGCACACAGAGAACATTCCATATACACTAACTCCTTCTGCCTTTGCTCGCATAGTACCCCTTTCTTAAAAATCTCCTTCTGTTACTTTTACCTAATTGAATCATGTACTCAAAGTGCAGTTCAAATATTATCCTTTTCGTGAAATTGCCAAACAGCATAAAGTTTCCAAACTCTACATAACTCCTTACATAAGTTATATAGTACTTATCTATAACTTAGTGTTATATATAATAACCATATAACTTCACATATAAGTGCAACATTAGGCATTTCATTATGTATTTATTTTTAAATTATTATTAATTATTTTATGCATTATATCATCTCCGTGCTGAGTGATTATCATTATGACTATCCAAAATCTTCATAACATTCAACATTTGAGTGTTTTTTCTATTTACTATTTGCTTGTTGTCAGGTATTGGCTCAGAAATTGGTAGCACAAGATAAATAAGAAAGACCCTTTTGGTGTCTATAAGACATTCGCAGCCTAATGGAGAAGATGGCTAGGCAAATAGTCAAAATCAAGAAATCCTAAAGAATGTACAAAAGAAGAAAAAGAAAAAAATACTTTTGGAAAAACTGTAAATAATTCACAATAGATAGAAGATAGAGTGAGAAAGGGAAACGGCAAGATATGAGATTGGAAAGGCCAACAAAGACACCATCATAAAAGGCCCTCTATATCACCCAAAAGGTTAAGACTTTATCTTAAGCTCAGTAAAGAAACATTGAAGAAATTCAGCCAGAAAGAGATATCATACACATCAACAAAAACAATAAGAATATCCATAGTAATAGCAGCAACCAAATATTGAGCACTATTTTTTGTAATCACTGTACTAAATAGATAATTTATTTAATTCTCAAGACAATGCTCTGATATAGTTATTATAATCCAAATTTACCAATGAGGAAATTGAGGCTTAGAGAGGTTAAATAACTTGCCCAAAGTTACAGTTAATAAGTATTGGAACTGGTTATAAATCCAGATCTGTCTCATTCAAGAACCCACAATCTTAACCACAACATTAAGATTTATGTTTTAGAAAGATCACTTTGGCAGCAGTGTGGAGAACTGATTGAAGGAGGCCGAGCCTAGAGGCAAAGACTCCATTTAGAAGACTATTGCACAAATACAGCTTTAAAAGGTTAAAAACCATTCCCAGAAAGTTATTAATTTAATAAATGTGATAGAGAGAAAAAGATTAATTTAATAAATGTGAAGGAGATTTAATAGGCAAGAGTTATTAACTGGCTAGATATAGGGATAAGCAAGAAAAATCAAAGGTACTAACCAAGTAACTGGGTTGATGTTGTGTCATCAATATACACTGTTTGGATGGAGAATTGGGAGATGATGAAATCAATCGGAGGTAGAGTAAATGGGAGATGGGAAAAAATCAGTGTTGAGATTGTGGGGCTTATAGAAAATTCATATGGAAGTAGATATCTAGAAAGAGATCTGACAGGCCTCAGAATATAGATTGTAAATACAGCCATTGAGCTAGGAAAAAAAAAATGAACTCAGGGAGAATCTATAGAGTAAATGAAATAGTGAAATGAGGACATAAAATGCTTGAAACTTTAATATTTGAATGTATTTTGGGTACAAGATGAAGGTTTAGCAAAGACTGAGAAGGAACTTCCACAGGCTTGTGAATATAACCAGAATAGTTTTAAAAAGTGGGAATTGTAAATATAAAGTTGTAAATAATGGCAAAATCCACAGAAAATAACTTTTTAGTTCTGCATGGAAGAATTACAAGCTATTTTATATTATTCTTTATAAGTTACTTCAGTATATTTTTAAAAATACAACTGTATTTAAATCACAGATAGAATGAAACATTTCTCATAAAATTTAGCAACAAGATCATTGGTGTTCATGCAAGAGCAGATTCACTGGAGTACACTGAAGAGACAAAGACACATAGCAATTCATAGAGAAAGTGAGAAGAGCAAAAGCAGTTACTCTTTAAACTGAATAGGAAGGAAAGAGAGACTGGGTAAAAGATGGTCAAGGGCATCTAAAGTGTAGGAAGAGTGAGTTTTGTGTTTAAGATGGGAAATACTTGAAAATGCTTATACTGTTAAAGAATAAAAGGCTGCCAGATACAAAAAACAAAGCTGGATCTCTCTGCTTGCCAGTTAAGAGAGAGCAACTTCACTCAAGAAATCCATTTCAATGAGGCTTCCCTAACTGAAAGCAGAAGGACTACTTACAGAGGTAGAAGGGGGAGTTTATTCCATATCAGGAGGAACTCTAAGAAAGAGAACATTGTAAAACCTCCCTTGGGTTTGGTCATGCTCTGTTATATGCTACAGAAGTATGGGCATGGCAGAAAGTCTCTATCAAGGTCATAATCAAGTAGGGACACTTCTCTCTGAGCATGCTTGGACTTGGCAACTTTTCCTTTAACACTATGCTTAAGAGACAGATTTACTAGATATGAAAAGGTAGAAGACACAGCAGAAAAACAAGATGACTGATGGAGCCATGTTCCTGGCCAGAAGCTTTTAAGTGGATTGGACAAGAAGTTGAGAAATTTTCCACCTGATAGCCGCTATTTTCTCTGTGAAGTAAGAAATTGAACCCTTCATTGAAGTAAGGAAAATGCAAAGATAATATCTGATAAGATTAGGGTAACAAATTCATTCCAGTTTGCCTGGGAATTGTCTGGCTTTAGTACTGAAAGTCAAGGTCCTAGAACCTCTTAGTCTTGGGTAAACCAGGACATTGGTCCAGATGAGACTGTCATCAGTTATAGCTGTTGAAGAGAATGAAGAAATAATTAGAAGATAAAATAACAATAAATAATGATAAAAGAAATAATTAGAATCGAACTAAGGCTGGAGACCAGGGGATCTATAATAATTCCAATGTATTTAGTCCTGTGATTTAGTAATATTCTGTGCTCAGGTCTGTTTCAATACATCCAAAATGGTGGGGAAAAAAAGGCAAATGCTTTTAAGAGAAGAGCTTCAAGCACCAAATATCCTTATAGTTTATAATTTTTGTACTTCCTTAAGAGGAGGTAGGGTGAGCCGGGGAAGAGTCAGAGGGAAAGAAAGTAGATAGAGAAATTCTGGTATTCTATCTTTCATAAAGAGAAAAGTTCAAATGGGACTCTCTGATACCATGCAGACCCTAGAATTTCAATTTAAGTTTTCCAAAATGATAAATTACTTATTTCTTCCTTCATAGGAAGCAAAGCCAGGTAAGACCAGTTTTGAAGACTCAAATACTATTGTGTTATTGCCAACAGAGCAGATAGAGAAAGAAAAATAAATCTTTCTTTGTTTTTAATTCAGGAGTAGAGAACAGAGGCATCTGTTCTTAGCAGAGAGGCATAACATTTCAAGATCTATGACTGCATCTCTGAGTCAAAACTGCTTGAGGTCATCAGGCATGGTTTTAAAACCTAGCTGTGTATCTGAACCACCTATTGAGCTTCTTAAAAAATTACAAGTGCCCATGTGTACCCCAGACTTCCTGCAGAATCTCTGGGGCCTAGGCTCTGAAATCAATACTTGCAGCAGGCTTCCTTGGAGTGGTACTGATGTACCACCAGCTTCAACATCAGGAGATCTAGGGCAAGATCCAGAACAGCATGCAATCCTTGGAAGTGGCAATAGGAGCTCTAAGAAAGTTTCTGTCCTTAGAGATGGCCCACTCAAAAAAGAAAAAAATTAGAACCATCCTTGAACCTAACTAGAAATAGATTTCTTTCTCCCTAATTCTTTTTTTACAATGGGTTTTCATTTTCTCATACATAACTGATCAACACTATTTTTAGTTTTGTTCCTTCAGTGGCAAGGAATGGAGACTAATTTAATCTCCCTCAAGAAGATGAGAGCTTATTTTAGGAATATATGTAGACTAGGCCCAGAACTAGACAACACTGGGGAATAAATCTAAAGCAGCTCTAGGGACCAGCTACACAAGATTGCTCTCTCGGGGCATCTCTGCTTCTCTATAGAGAGAAAACACAGAGACAAAGAGCTATGTGGTACAAAGTGTACCTCCCTAGAAACAGAAATGAGTAGTTTTCATTAGAAGGGGATGTGGGTAGTGGGGTGCAGTGGGCATTTCTAGTGCAGATATCTATGCTGTTTTTGTAAAATATTTTTTTACAGTAGAAAACTGAATCATGTTTCCCATTATATCTCTATAAATACTTAGAGACTGAATCCTGTTTATGTTTTTTTTTCCTAAATCTGCCTCAGATTTACTTCACTCCACATGCATTACTCCTGCTGGGACAATGAGAGTTCTTTTTACAAAGCTTTAAAAATTTCCCATTCAAGAGACTATACTTAAGCAAATCAAACTTATTAGATTGTCTGAAGCATATGCTCAGGTAGATTGTAAAGTATTTCAAGTCAGATTCCTCCTCCATTTCCCCTAAAAACATAACTATGTGACTAGGAGAGCCACACCAGACAACCTCTTAGGATTTTAGAAATGATAAAGGAAACCCACAGAGACTAACTCATTCACTATAATGATGAAGGATGAATATAAACCAAGTTTTCTGTCTCTATAATGTCATCCTACTCCAAATTACCCATAGACTGAAAATTGATTTGAATAAAACTCCAAACTTAGAGGGCTTCAGTTAAATCATAAAATAATTGTAGATTTGAGGATAAACAGATTTTAATAAAATATTATTTGATTCTAACACTCTGAAATACATCTAAAAATAAGTTGTTTTGTTTGGCATGTTAAATAGCTAAAAACTTACAAGCTCAAGTAATTTTATAGTATTTACAGATTAATACACAGATTAATTTATTGGCTAGTTCTTTAAATAGTTCCCTTTAAACTGTTATTGCTTGAATCTGTTTACTCCCCTGGTTCTTTATCCTAATATCTTCTCAGAAAACCAAACAATATTGCCAAATTCAATCTAAACTCATCTGTTCAACAAATTATTATTGGGTCTAAGAATAAGGTGATAATGATGAATATGGCCTGTGTCTTCAAGGTACTAGCTATCTATCTGTTGGAAAAACAAACACATAAACAGATAACTACATTATAATGTGAAATATATAATGCTGGATATTATAAGAACACTGTAGAGGGGACACTTGCCCCAACCTGCAAATGTCAGAGAAAGCTTCCAGACGTATGTGATACAGAACTGAATCACAAGACTTTCTCGTGCTCAGTCCCTAATCTGCCTTAACAACCTTATGTCTTTATTGCCTTCAGCAAATCCTGGTAAATATGTCTTGATTCCATAAACTTCTATAAATCACTATTATTTCTTACCTAGACTACTTCAATAGCCTCCTGCCTATTTTCCCCAATTGCATTTTTTATTTGTTTATTTAGTTTCCACATGGCATCCAGAGGAATCAATAAAATCATGTTACATTTTTGGTTAATTCTTTCATGACTTCTCATCACATTTCAGATAGCAACCAAATGTCTTCCTGCAGCTGACAAGCTCATAGATTGATTTGGACTGGTATGTGCCTTTCCAGTCTCATATTCATTCCACGTTCCTCCTCTCTCACTACCCTCCAGTCCCACTGATTTCTTTCAGTCTCTCAATCATAAGCTCCACATTCCTTCCAGGGTTCTGCACTTGCCATTTTCCCTGTTTAAAACACTCTTTCTCCTCTCAGCCTCTTCTTTCCCTCTCAGACTACTTTTCAACTTTCAGGTCTGAAGTTAAATACCTACCCTTCAGAGATTTCTAATTATCTGCAGTAGACCTCCCTTGTATTTTCCACTTCCATCCTTTGGTTTATACTTTCATAGCACCTATTACAATTTGAAACAATATGTCGATGGCTTGTTAATGTCTGTCTCCTCACCAGGTTGTATTTGCTCCATAAAGGTACAGACCAAATCTATTTTGTTTACCATTGTATACCTGAAATACGGCATTAGAACTAGGCATTCATTAAGTTTTTGTTGCATGAATGAGTAAATGAATGCATATTTGGTTGAGCAAATCATTGACCCCTCACTATTTTTTAGTTGACTTCACTCATGTTCTCACATCTCTCATGAATACCCTCCCCCCAGCCACTGATTCTGCTGATAGTTGGGGGCCACATACTTCATGAATTCTTCCCTAATTTCTCCAACACCATTCATCATTCTTTCCTATGAATGTAAATGGGATTTTTGCTTCTTTTATGCCTATTTGTATCATAAATTTTTATGTACTTGTCTATCTCCCTTACTAGATCATAAGTCCTTTAAAGCCAGGAACAATATCCCCATCACCTTGAATCTACCATAGCACCAGGTTATGTTCACCAACAGTGATCATACTGTAATGGTGTTGAATAGGTCAACTAATAAAATAATTTTTGAATAAGTTAAAAGGAGAGACTTTTTGGAAGTAGAATTTAAAGATGGAACCTTGATAAGGCTCCAGGAGGCTGTATTATATGTCTTAAATGAGATTTCGTCACTTCTTATTTTTTATATTCACTCTTAATATTGGTATCTTGATCACGCTGTGTCCTTTCTCAGTGAAGCTGTCAAAACCCATCTGGCTGGTCAGCGAGATATTGGTGTTGCTCTGACCCCTTGTCAACAATGACACTATCCATACCTGCCATGAGAAAAAAAATGTGTTTTATACAAAAAGGAGAATTATATCAAGAATAATGTGAAGGCGTTATTACTAAGAGGACTTTCTGCAGTTTGGGGGAACAGTTCCAGACAGATAAGATTAATAAATTTCTATGACCATTTCCACATAATTTGTTTTCCTATAAACACTAAACTCAAACCCAGGTTTCAATAACTAGAGATGTTAAAATATATTAGCTTTAGCTTTAAAAGAAACCTCCAAAAAGGACTTCAATTAAAGAGACCTGTAGCTATATGGTATGTACACATGTTTTCAATATAATTCACCTACCATATACCTTAGATCTTAAAATCCAATTTATATAACTTAGATTTCATGAAATAAAAATGCTAGCCATAGTTATTTATAGCACAATGAATATTGTTAAAAATCTAAAACATGACAGTGACCTTTACATTATTCTGTATTACTACCCAGAAAAGGCAATTTATTTCATAGCCTATTGAATATAGGAGCCATTTTCAGATACATCTAGTTTAAGTGGTAAAATTGCAGAAAATTACACATACAGCATGATAGCTTTTTCCTACTTTAAGAAAACCACCTGAATGCCTTCAAATTCTATAAAATCATTGCTCTTTTAGAATCAATGGTTTCCAAAATTATCGTAAGCTGTCAAATTTTGCAACCGTATGTGATTATTTTATGATTAATACATCTTTATTGATGACCATTGATTTAACGTAGATTATAACGAGTACCAGACTGGACCTAAGCAAACCTCATACAATAGCATCTAGCATCATTCTGTTGAGAGGAAAGGGAAAAAGAACAGTAGGAAGTGAAGAAAATACCCCTTGTGAAACCATCAGTAAAGAAAGCCTGGAGGAAGACATGTCCTCCCCACTGTCAGTTCCTAGCCCCTTATGGGTCTTTCATCTCCAAATTTATCTAAATTCTCTAATTTTATTAACTATACAATGTTACACGTGTTCCCTGATAGTTCTTTAGAATTTTTAAGTTTGATAGATGTCACATAATTCTAATACTGAGACTTTGAACAAATCTCCCTGTTAATCCTTTTTACTTTTTGTGATTGGATGAATTTTGGTCTTCTTTCTCATTCATCAGCATTTGACTTTTCAGACTGGAGTTCAATATTTCTATTCCATCATTTTGCAGAGTTTAAGAATCTCCTTGGTCATTTAAATTGCCCTTCCTGGGAACTTTCTAGCTATTTTAGGGTGTCACTATTCTCTTTTACTCTGTCAAAACCAGGTCATGCCTTCTAATTAAGATCTAAGATTGTTAATATCCTAACATTTAGAGATTTATGCATTTTCTAACAGATGCAGAAATCAATGGGAAATCTCAGATTTTGGAAATTGTAAACTAAAAGTAATCCAAGCTTATACTGTAGCTATGTAGGCTGCTAATATCTACATGTTTAGTCTTATCTCAGTATGTCAGAACACCTGTCTACTTAAAAAAGTCTTTTCTAACTTGTATACTGTGCTGAAAATTTCCTATGTTAAAACCACTCCTTAATATGCTGTATTTACTTATCTAACACACGAGGAAGTGTGTTAGTACATTGTGATCTGATTTAAAAATAATCTATCCTTCAGCCCTGAGAAATTAATGTGCCAGGCAGGTAAAATTTGATGGAATAAATGTGTCAAGAAGTGTCTGAGTTTAAAGAAATATATGCAAAGGTAGGCCTAGGTAAGATTTCTCAGGAGATTAAGTATAATTAGGTGTAAGCATCCAGCAAAACATGTCCTTAGAGATAGAGACCTAAACAAGGGGGGTAAAGGTAATAGTGGCAGATGCAAGTAGGTTTCAGATTAGTCCCAAATAAAATTTTGCAGCTATCTTATAGATATCTTATAAGATATCTCACTAAATACAAGTAGCTGCATAAATATAAATGATAATTTACTTTAACCTTAATGGTTAACCCTTGAAAACTGATAACACATTAAAAATACTGGCAAAGTATATCTTTAGTTAAAAAGACATACAAATGAATTCTTAACAATTGTGAAAATAATCAGACTTATTATAAAGATATGCAAATTAAAATAAGAATAGATGATATTTTTACCTAACAAAAGGGCGAAGATTAAAAACTGTTATCCTAAAGTCAGCAGCAATACAGCTGGTAGGAATATAAATTGGCACAAACTTTCTGGGACATACTTTGACAATATGTATCAAGACCCTCACTAATTCCATACCCTTCAGAGGAGAGTGTTTTCAGAACGCTCTCCTTTGGAAATAATCAAAGGTGCAATAAAGGATAATAATTGAGTTGCCAGTAAAAATAAGTAACACACAGTTGTCAAGCAGTAGAGAGAAAATTGGACCCCAGGAAGCTAGACATCAGAGCATATGCTTTTAACCATTAAACTCTTCCACATCTCTGACAGCACTGTGCCACTTAAAGTTTCTAATTTATTAATCCTTAACTTTGACTCTATCCATTAGTTGCAATGGGCAGTGATTTATTGCTGACCTACTTATTTCTCTGTGACTACATTCATCAGAGCTACAGATTATCTAGTTCTGGGTCCCTGAGACAATCATTTTAGCCCATATCATTTGTATCAGAAGTTTACAAATATGTCAGAGGGGGAGACGAACCATGAGAGACGATGGACTCTGAAAAACAAACTGAGGGTTCTAGAGGGGAGGGGGGGAGGGGGATGGGTTATCCTGGTGATGGGTATTGAGGAGGGCATGTTCTGCATGGAGCACTGGGTGTTATGAACAAACAATGAATCATGGAACACTGCACCAAAAACTAATGATGTAATATATGGTGATTAACATAACAATAAAAAATTAAAAAAAAAAAGAAGTTTACAAATGAAGGGGGTGAGATGGGGGTGGGATTACAAGAGGGACCAAAAAAAAAAAAGGATACTTAATTTCATGAAATAGTTTTAGGTTATCATGCCAGTCAGTTCTTTCCTTGAGTTTGCAGGCATAGATGGGTGATTGGTTTCTCCAAAGGTCCATATAACACAGCCAACACACACACAAAAATTGCTTTCCCTTTATCACCTGGTCTACAGGCAAGAGTCTAAAATTCAGGGTGTAGCTAAAATTTTAATGAAACACATATTCCTTGTGTAGCTTCAATGTTATGGTTGGTTTAAAATTACTGAATTCTGAAACTGTCTGTTTTACTTTGTCTTCCACCTGGACTAAAAAATTTTCCTGTAACTAAGATTCTGCCATTTTATGGCTTTATAAAAATTCAGTTGTCAACAAATTTTCCATCAAAAGCTCTCCTCAACCACCCTATTGCATTTTTAAATAAATCAGAAAAGCATTCTACTTCAAATGAAAAGCAGATTGAATATGCAATAAATTCCTTCTTTTATGACAATTTTCCCTAGCGCTGTGTTTATCAATACCACTGAGATGTTGCAAACTTTTGTTGTAAGATAAAAAAATAGAAGATTTGATACAGTGACCATATAAAGCTTTGTTCTCCTTTGTTTGAACTTAAAAGAGGGAATGTTGTGATATTTAAAAATTAAAATAAAGGAGATAGGACAACTGCCTAGTCAATTATTTAAGAAAAAATAATAATCCAAGTCACTTCCTCAGAACTTCCAGAAGGAGGAGGAGGAAGAAGAGGAGGAAGAAGAAGAAGAAGAAGAAGAAGAGGAGGAGAAGGGGAGGAAGAAGGCAGCGAAGGAGAAAACAATCAAATAAAATTCTAGCTGGATTAAATATATAAATTTAAAAAATAAAACCATTAATAATAGAGAAAACATGGTAACATTATTTTATAATCTGGAGGTATGGAAGTCTGTCCCTAGTATGATATAAACCCAGAAGCTATAAAGGAAAGGATTGATATGTTTTTACTACAAACAAGTAAAAATTTTATATCACAACAAAGTCAAAAGACAAAGAAAAAATTAGGGAAAATGTCTTCCAGACCTGTGAATTACGTGGGATTATGCCAATTTTTTAAGACCACCTAACAGTAGAATGGGGAAGAAGCAGGATAGGGGAAATAGACTTTCACATTTTACTAAATATCCTTCTAAAACAAATATGCCACAAGCATGTATTTTTCTTATAATTCAGAAGGAAGGAGAGAAAGTGGTGGAAGAGGTAAAAGAAGAGTATAGGATAAGATTTAAAATATACAATATTTTCCATACATATCAAAATTGTCATAGTCTAATATCCTCCACCATCGAATAACTAAAAGAGGCCACAATGATTTCCAGGTGCAACCACATCTGAATTCAATCAGTAGGCATGATGATTTGGTACTCTTGATATTCAGAAGTCAAGTGCATGTTACCTTTTAGAATTTTTAAACTGAGTACCAACCATTTTGACTCCACCTGCTGGTCAAAGTGTATGTCATAAAGATGCATTTGCACAAATTATTGTAATTAAGATTTACATTGAATAAATGAGCTTCTTTCAATTTGTAAACTATACTTTCCCCATGGCAATGTGTTGTTTTGCTTTGTTTTCACTTTGCTAAAACTTAATCTCATGTCATACTTATCAGAAAAACAACTGGATTCTACACTTTGTAAGCAACATTGAAGAGAACATACCCGCCAAGATCAAATTTCACAATGACCTACAAAATTCTTAATCTCAGATCATAATCCAAGTTTTGTAAACAGAGTATAACAATTATAACCCATGTCATGAGGAAGTATGAAGACATCAGCTATGGTAACTAAAAAAAATTCTTTTTTTAATTTTCTTCTTGTCCAGCCTCCCTTACTTGTCCTACAAATATACAGTATTGTGTTTAAAAGCAACAAAAAAGAAACACATGACTTTATAAATTTTTCTAGTTTGTGAATTTATATTGACTCTTACAAAAAGTATAAAAATCAATTTGTATTTTGAAGCATAAGTAATGCACTATATTAATTTTAGAAGTATAATTATATGAAACCAATATTATCTTAATCCAGAACCAAATATGGAACAACACTTCTTTTAGGGCTATGTATGTACCCTAATTTTCGACTCTACCAAGAGACATTTCTTAAATAATGTAGATGCAGGATGGATTAGGAAAAAAGATTTGTTTAACCATGTACACGAGCCAATCTTAAATGGCTCATTTTATAACACTGCTGCTGCATCATCAAAGTTTGGTTATATTGAAACAAAATTCCAAACTAAAGTGATTTTAATATTTTAAAAATGTATTCCAATGACAAGTATCCAGAATGTATAATTCTTTCTTGAAAGAATGATACTGTCTTTTGGAAAAACCCCTTATCACATTTATTTAGAAATTTCTGAATTCGATTTACATCTCAAGAGTAAACCTCCTTATTCAGTAGAAGATCATATTTTCAAAACAAATTTTCATCCACTGAGAAATATAGATTTATTATTCCCCCTAATATCCAAATGGAAGGTAAAACTCTTTCAAATAAGAACATGTAGATTGAAAGCTGAAATAGCCCATCCACTGATATGGCAGCTGATCAAATGTATTTTTATTGGATTTTTTTTTTTTTTTTTACCAATCTGTTGGAAAGTGTCTAACATTGTAGCAGATACTTCCTTTGCCCAGACTGGATTGGAAAAAAAAAATGTTGAATCACCACTGACTTTGAATATTTTTTCTTGAAGACCATACAACATGTTGAGAAATTTTTTCTAAGGCAACTTCTTTAATTAGACTAGGATGTGTTGTTCATCTTACTTATTACAGTGTTGACACCATACCAAAGCTATCAATGATACAAACTCTCAGACACGGGAAAGCAATCAGTCTAATCACATGTTTGAATTGACTGGTTAAAACATATCAAGGCTCTATTGTCTGCTTATGCTTAGAATCACAAATTTAGAACAAGAAACTACTCAATTTTCATCATTCAACAATAATTTATTAATAGTTAAAAATTATACCAGGATCCTTAGTACAGACCTAATTCCTCTCCTTGAGGAGCTCATATGTATAATTCACCCTATTCTCACTTACCCTAGCTGTCCTGATGTGGATCCATGAGAGGAAAGGGAGAAAGCTAATTGGGGGGGATGCCCTTATTCATAGAATTATCCCCAAATTTGATGTTACTCTAGATTGACTCAACTCAGTTTTCCAAATTAATGCCTTTTAGTCTAATAATAGACACTCACCCTCCTTTCAAGTTGTCCATATTAACCCCTTTAACTGAATAAAGGCTACCTGTACTTCCAGGATACCCTCTCTAAAATAAAAAACATTTGATTTTCAGACTGGGGTAGGTTTGCTGCCTGAGGAATTCTAGGATTCAAACATAGGTCTATATTGCTAAAAAGTCTGTTTTATTGCTATTATACCACATGGCCTAAAAATTAAACAGCAGGTATAAATGCATGTATCTTGAAACCATTTCCTGTAAGGTGATAAAGCACAGATAATGAAGACCACTGTGATCAAGAAAACAAATTCTGAGTTTATTTACTTGCTAGACAAGGGAACAGGGTGTACACAGGAGTAAAGAAATTCTTTAAGTTGGTTATTTAAGGAGAAAATATCATGGTGAGTGTATATGCTAGAAATAGGGGAGGGATTCATGGACTCAATGTTCAATTAAGGAAACAAAGCCTGCACTCTGGATAAGATGGAATAAGTCTATGAATCTGTGCACTGTTGGGTAAAAAAAATTCCATTGTATGTGGGTCCGGAAAAAAGTCTTCAGTAAGAATGAATGTTTCTGCAAATGGAGAACTCAACATTTATGGTCATTTACCAGCTTCAGGTGATTAGAACCAGTTATGGTCACAAGCAGTGTTTAGTTTTTGTTGTTGTCATTGTTTGGTTGATTTTTAAGTATGTTAAAGATTTATTTAGCATATCTGTGAGGGAATTAGCAAGGTGGCAAATCTGGTTCAAAGGAGAGACACTATAGCCAGTAAAAGAAAGAAGGCTAGGATAAAATTGCTAAATTATATACAAAACTGGTTAATGTCTTCTAGGACAATACTGTAAACTTTATCTTGTAAACTCTTTTACATAAAAAGAAAATACATTTGCATTTCTACTAGACAAAATTTATTCATAATATTATTTATTGGACCATTTACAGCATTATGTTTTCTGTAAGTTAACACCTAAATATATAGAAGTGTAAAACACCCTAGTCAATAATAAATAGCAAGTCAATCAAACCTACATTATCCTGAAGAATTAGAAAATTCTTAGGTGGACCTATTAGATAATGCTTCAGTAGGACATTGAAAAGATATGCATTTATCTTTTTGTCTTTCCAAATTTTGATTTTTTTCCTCAATATTCCTCCTTTGTAATAAAAAATGATCACCAATGAATAATGATGATCACAAAAATGCTAAACTCATGGTTTTTTGGCCTGCTGTCTGGACACGGGATTTACAAAATTTGTTAACTTGTGTAAGCCTCCTTATAGTATGGTCAACAAATACAGAATTATATGGTAATAACTACTAGATGCAGGAAATTATCTTCTATCTGGAGATTTTATAAGGAAATTAGGATGGTTTTTACAAAAGTCTCCATCATCCAGAGGTTTATTTTTGAGTAACTTAGCACTTATAAAGCCAAAAACAAAAACAAAACTAAAGCAGTAGAGGAGTACCTTACACAATGGCAAGACATGGATGCTAAGTGGGTAGGTATCAGGTTAGGATTTCAACATATGACTTTTAAAGGGACACAGTATTTAGACCATAGCAGACCTCCTGTTGAGTCATAAAACATGTATCAATACATTTGAAAGGATTAAGATCATATGGAAGAAAATATTTTAAACTGATGATTGTGAAAAATAGCATATCCAAAATTTGTGATATATAGGTAAATGAATGTTTAGAGGAATGATTAGATTTAATATCTTATAAAAGGTTAAGGTCTAAAATCAATGATACTAGCTTCTACCTTAAGGAACTAGGAAAAGTAAAGTGAACCTGAGGTAAGCAAAAAAAAAAAAAAGGTAAAAACTAGAAAAGATATCAATGAAGCAAAAAACAAACAGAAAAAGATAACTGATGAAGAAAAATTTGTTATTTTAAAGGATTGATAAAATGGGTAAATCCCTGATTAGACTGATTCAAAAAGAGTGATAAATTACCAGTCCCAGGAATCAAAAAGGAGCCAGCACTACAGATTTGATAGCCATTAGAATAATATTAAAACAATACAGTAAGCAACTTTATGCCAATAGACTCAACAAAACAGGGAGATGGAAAAAATCCTTTTCCCCAGAAACAACTTATTAGAATATTGACAATATAGGAAGTAGAAAATATAAGTATTTCTGAGTCTATTAATGAAATTGAATACATATCTTAAAATGTTGCCACAAATGACTTACTCGTGAATTCCATTAAATATTTAGAGTGGGGGGAAAAAAAAACAAACCTAACCAAACAGAAAACCCTTCCCAGAAATAGAGGAGAGCACTATGCACTAAGTTTATGAAATCAGTATTACTCTTTTGTTTTGTTTTGTTTTGTTTTTAAATCAAACAAGGCCATCACAAGGAAAGGAATCCCTATCAATACAGATATAAAAAATTCTTAACAACATACAGGCATACCTCAGAGATACTGCAGGTTTAGGTCGAAACCACCACAATAGAGCAAATATTGTGAAAAAGCAAGTCAAATGAGTTTTTGGGTTCCCAGTGCATATAAAAGTTATGTTTACAATATAGTATAGTCTATTAAGCATTCAATATCATTATGTCTAAAAAAAAAGTGTACATACCTTAATTTAAAAATACATTATTGCTAAAAAAAAAATGCTATCATCTGAGCTTTCAGCAAGTCATTTTGTTTTTTGCTGGTGGAAGGTCTTGCCTCCATGTTGATGGCTGCTGGCTGAGCAGGGTGGTGGTTGCTGGAGTGGGTGTGACAATTTCTTTTTATTTTACTTTATTTTATTTTATTTATTTTATAATTTTTGTCAATTTCTTAAAATAAGACCACATACATTGCCAATGAGCAGTAGTATTTTGAAAAAAATTTTTTTCTGAGCAGTAGTTCTCAACAGTGGTATTAAAATATTCTGTAAACCATATTGTAACTGTCATCCAGGATCTATTGTCATCCCAGACTTACTGTCCCGTTTTTAGAGCACAGGCAAAGTTGATTTAGCATCACTGTTAAGGGCGCTAGGATTTTTTGAATGGTAAATGAGCATTGGTTTCAACCTAAAGTCACAGGTTGCATTGGCCCCTAACAAGAGAGTCAGCCTGTCCTTTGAATCTTTGAAGCCAGGCATTGACTTCTCTAAAGTTATAAAAACCCTAGATGGTATCTCCTTCCAATGTAAGGCTGTCTCATCTATAGTAGGAATCTGTTGTTTAGTGCAACCACGTTCATTTATTATGTTAAGTAGATTTCAATAATTTCCTACAGCTTCTGCATCAGCACTTGTGTTTCACCTTGTACTTTAATATTAAGAAGGCTTCCTTCCTTAAACTTCATGAACCAACCTCTGCTAGTCTCAGACTTTTCTTCTGCAGCTTCCTCATCTTTCACAGCCTTCAGAGAATTGAAGAGAGTTAAGGTTTTGCTCTAGATTAGGCTTTGCCAAAGTAATGTAGCTGGTTTGATCTTTTATCCAGATCACTAATACTTTGTCCATATAAGCAATAAGGCTGTTTTGCGCTCTTATCATTCACATGTTCACTGGAGTAGCATTTTTAATTTCCTCCAAGAACTTTTCTTTTGCAGGGTGCCTGGGTGGTCAGTTGAGCTTCCAACTCTTGATTTCAGCTCAGGTCATGATCTCAGGGTCCTGGGATCAAGCCCCACATCAAGCTCCATGTTCAGTGGGGAGTCCGCTTGAGGATTCTCTCTCACCCTCTCCCTCTGCCCCTCCTCCCTGCTCACTCTCTCCGTCTCTCTCTCCTTCTCTAAAATAAATAAATAAATCTTTAAAAAAAAAAAAGAACTTTTCTTTTGTATTCACAACTTGGCTATTTATCATAAGAGACCTACTTTTTGGCCTACCATGGTTTTCAACATGCCTTCGCCACTAAGCTTAATTTTTTCTAGCTTTTTATTTAAATTGAGAAATGTGTCACTCTGCCTTTCACTTGAACACTTAGAGGGCATTGGCCTAATTTCGATATATTTTTTTTCTCCAAATAGGGAGGCCCAAGGAGAGAGAGAGAGATGAGGGAATGGCTGGTCAGTGGAGCACTCAGAAAACACACAACACTTATGAATTAAATTCTCTGTCCTGTATGAGCACAGTTCATGGCTCCCCAAAACAATTAACAGTATAGTATCTAAGATCCCTGATCATAAGTCACCATAACAAACATAATAATAATGAAAAATTTTGAACTATTGCAAGAATTACCAAAATGTGACACACAGACACCAAATGAGCAAATGTTGGAAAAATGGCAGTGGTAGTATTACTCAATGCAGGGTTGCCACAAACCTTCAATTTATAACACAGTATCTGCAAAGCATGATAAAGTGCAATAAAACAAGGTATGCCTGTATATGCATATCAAATCCAGCAATATATAAAAAAATAAAGCATCATAAGCAATTAGGGTTTATCTGAGGAGGAGAAGTTTTTTTTTTACATGTTAAAATCAAGGAATATAATTTAGAATATTAAAAAATAAAGTAGAAAAAATAGCTGATCACCACATTGTGTGCATAAAACACTTTATAACAGTCAATAGTCATTCATAGTAGAAAGTCTTAGGAAACTATGAATAGAAGGAAATATTTCAACTAATAAAAAAGCCTATATGAAAAATGTATCTAACTTAATACTTAATGGTTACAAATGGAAAGCTTTCTCCCAAGATCAGTAAAAAGACAGCATTGTCTACTCCTCACTTCTATTCTACTTTGTACTGAAGGTCCTAGCCAGTCCAAGAAAGAAATAAGGAGAGAGAGAGAGAAAGGTAGAAAAGAGAGAGATAGTGATAGAGAGAGAAAAGTTAGTTTGAAAGAGAAAAAGTAAAATTTTGTATTTCTCAGTCAACATTATCATGCTCATAAAATGCCTAAGGAATCTATCAAAAAGCTACTAGAACTAATCATTGGACATAGCAAGGTCACAGAATAAAAGGACAATATTTAAAAAATCAATTGTACTTCTATACATTAGCAATAAACAATAAGTATAATTTCAAGATACAATTTATAATAGTAACAAAACCATTAAATACTTAAGGAATAATTTTAAAAATATAGAGTCTACAAAATAGTGGTAAGAGAAATTTTACAAAACCTAAATAAATGCAGACATATATTATACTCATCAACTAAAAGACTCAATGTTGTGGGGTGCCTGGGTGGCTCAGTTGGTTAAGCGACTGCCTTCAGCTCAGGTCATGATCCTGGAGTCCCAGGATCGAGTCCTACATCGGGCTCCCTGCTCGGCGGGGAGTCTGCTTCTCCCTCTGATCCTCCCCCCTCTCATGCTCTCTCTCTCTCTCATTCTCTCTCTGAAATAAATAAATAAAATCTTTAAAAAAAAAAAAGACTCAATGTTGTTAAGATGCCCATTACCTACAATTGGATCTATATATTTGAAGTAATCTCAATACCCCAAAATTGACAAGCTATTTCTAAATCTCATGAAACTACAATAGACCTAAAACAGTCAAAACAATTCTGAGAAAATAAAAAAGAGAAAGTGAAAGGATGTATGCTACCTAATTCAACACTTACTATAGTAATTAAGTCAGTGTTGTATTGGCATAATGATGGGTATGGAGATCAATGAAACAGAACAGAGTTCAGAAAAAATCCACATGTATATATGTTAAATTGATTTTTGATAAAAAGTGTTGAGTAAATTCAATGGGAAAGTATTTTAAACAAATAATACTAAAAACTAGAACAACTGGATATCCTTTTGGGGAAAAACAAAAAATCTTAACCTTGATCTGTACCACCCACAATACACAAGCTTTACTCAAAATGACTCATAAACCTAGACATATAAAACTATCAAACTCCTGGAAGAAAATATAGAAGAAAATCTTAATGACCTTGGAATAGGCAAAGATTTCCCAGGACAAAAAAACACAAACCTTAAGAGAAATAATTGATAACTTGAACTACAGAAAAATAAATACATTCTCAGCTTTGAAAGATATTATCAAAATGAAAAAAAAAAACCTGGAGAAGGAGAGAAAAGATTCATATACACATATTTGACAGAAGGCTATATTCAGAATATGTAAAGAACTCATAAAATAATAAAGATTGGAGCAAAACTAAACAATAGAAAATAGCAAAATAAGGCAACCCTCCCCTCCTTCTTCAGGAGCTTTGTACTCTATCATTCAATAAACTTTATTATTGCTCAATAAACTTTGCTTTGCTCCCCACCAAAAAAAATAGGAAATATTAACAAAACTAAGAGTTGGTGTTTTGAAAACATAAAATTGACAAATCTTTAGCTATACTAACTGCAAAAAAAAGAGAGAGGACTAAAATAAAATTGCAAACAAAAGAGAAGACTTTACAAATGATATCTAATAAGTAAAAGGATCATGAAACTATGAACAACTATATGCCAACAAGTTGGAACACCTAAAGAAATAGATAAATTCTTAGAAACATACAACCTACGAAGATTGAACCATGAAGATACAGAAATTCTGAACAGACCAGTAATGACTAAGAAGACTGAATCAGTAATCAAAAATTTCCCAACAAAGAAAAGCCCACCACCAGATAGTTTTACTGGTGAATACCACCAAACATTTAAAGAAAAAAATAACAAGTCCTTCTGAAACTCTTTCAAAAATTTGAAGAGGAGAGAACTTTATGAAACTCATTTTATAAGGCAAGAATTACTCTGATACCCAAGCCAGATAAGAATACCACAATAAAAGAAAATTACAGATCAATATTCTTGATGAATATAGGAGTTAATATATAAAGAAATATTTGAAATCATGAATCTGATAAGAGGTTAATATATATAGAACTCATACAACTCAATAGCCAAAAAACAATCCAAATAAAAATGGGCAGAGAAACTAAAGTGATATTTCCCCAGAGAAGACATACGGATGATCAACAGATACATGAAAAGGCATTCAACATCACTAAGCATTAGGGAAATGCAAATCAAAACCACAAAAAGCTATCACTTCACACTTGGCAGAATGGCTATTATAAAAAAGCTAAGAGGGCGCCTGAGTGGCTCAGTTGGTTAAGCGACTGCCTTCGGCTCAGGTCATGATCCTGGAGTCCCAGGATCAAGTCCCACATCGGACTCCCTGCTCAGCAGGGAGTCTGCTTCTCCCTTGGACCCTCCCCCCTCTCATGCTGTCTCTCTATCTCATTCTCTCTCTCAAATAAATAAATAAAATCTTAAAAATGTTTTTTAAAAAGCTAAAAGATAACAAGTGCTGTGAGGATATGGAGAAAAAGGAACCCTTGTACACTGTTGGTAGGAATGTAAATTGGTGCAGCCACTATGGAAAACACTATGAGGTTCCTCAAAACATTAAAAATAGAACTACCATATAACCCAGCAATTCTACTTCTGGGTATATAGTTGAAGGAAATAAAATCACTATCCTGAAGAGATATATGCCCACCCCCATGTTCATTACAGCTTTTTTTACAATAGCCAAAACACAGAAACAATCTGAGTGTCCATCAGTGAATGGATTAATGGATAAAAAAAAGTTATATATAAATATATATATAGTGACTGAAAGATATATATATTGGAATATAATTCAGTCACAAAATAAGAAGAAAAACCTGCCATTTGTAACAAAATGAATGAATACTGAAGGCATTATGCTAAGTGAAATGTGTCAGATATGAAAGACAAATACTATATGATCTCATGTGTGGAATCTCAAAAATAAAATATAAAATAATAAAATTAAAATAAAATAAAATAAAATTTAATCTAAAAAATAAAATAGTAACTTACCCCTGCTAAAGATGATCTCTCTCTCTCTCTCTCCATCTCATCTCATATTTACGTATGTCACCTGATTGTAAAGTGATTCAAGGTAAAAATATCAATTTAGGGTAGAGAATATCAATTTAGGGTAAAAAATATTAAAACAAAAGATCAGCCTGCAAAAAGCTATGAAATAAATATATTTATAGTACTGAAAGAGATAAAGAAGGATTAAAAACTCTACCAAGTGAGTTCACTTTGCTTAAAAAAGACATATTTATAAAAGGGACCAAATGCAACTTACAGAAATTTTTATAAAAAATTATCTTTGTAAATGAAACTCTGCGGATTGATTAAATAGCAGATTTGTCATATCTGAAGTGAAAATTAGTGAGGTAAAGAGTATGAAATTCAGCAAGAATGCAAAACAGAAAGACAACAATTTAGGAAATAGGAAAGCATTGTCAAAATGATATAAAGTATTTTTCCAAAAGGAATTCCAAAAAGAACAAATACAGAGAATGGAAGAATGGTAAGATTGATTCCATTAATAACCCTAATTCTTTGCCACTCCCTATATCAGATTCTTTACATATGATTTTGCTGTTCCTCCCATAAAGAGGTTGAAAATATCTTCCTACCTTTCAATTCTGAGGTAAGCCATATGGTTTGACTTAGCCAGTGGGTGGTTAGCAGATATGACACGAGCAAAGACTTGAAAAGTGCTTACACTCTCTGCTTATCTCCTGAGTTCTGTGAATGCCAAGAGGACATGCACAACTGGCATACTGGAAGATGAAAGATATGACACAGAGCCAAGTTACTATTCGTCCCAACTGAAATCATCCTAGATCGGGTGGCTGTGTGCTGATCCCCAGACATGAGAGTAAACCTAGCCAAGATAAACAAGATACCTAGAGAAGCCACAACTGATCACAAAAGCATGAGTAGCCTGACCAAATCAATCAAACTCAACCCAGATCAGATAAATCCCATAGCCCATCATTTAAATAAATGTCTATTGCTGAATTCCACACAAGTTTTGTCAATGTTTGTTATGCAACATTATTGTGACAACAGAGTGATTGTAAGAAGATAACCAATATTAAAAGAATGGTGAGAATTGTCTGGAATTGAGGAAAATGCAGCACGTGAAAAAAAATGTGACATCTTGGTGAATTTGGAACTGAATAGTTCAGTGGTCTGGATTACAAGAAGAATGCCCAAAAAAATATCTCAAGAAGTGTGAACAAATTTTTAAAAACAGAATTAATATGACTTCACTATAAATATATTAACATAAGCCATGCAGTTCTTTGAAGTAGGAGAATAATACCATAAAATCAAATTGTCCCAGGTCTTATATGCCAAATGATTGACAGGCACCAACATCTCTACCTTTTAACCCAGTACTACTTTCCTAGGGCTACTGTAACAAAGTATCTTAAACAATGGCTTCATACAACAGCAATTTATTGTCTCACAAATCTGGAGATTAGAAATCTGAAATCAAGCTGTAGGCAAGTCCATGCTCCCTCTGCAGTCTGTATAGGAGAATGAATCTTCCCTTCCTTGACTCTTGCAAGTCCTGGTGACTTCCCAGCAATTCTCAGCATTCCTTGGCTTGAAGCTGCTGCACTTCAAACTCTACTTCTGTTATCACATCGGTGTTTTCCTCTTGTAACTCTTCTTAAAAGGACACCATATTATAGTTTTCTGAGTACTGATCCTTTGCCTCTTTGGTTAGATTTATTCCTAGGTATCTAATGGTTTTGGGTGCAATTGTAAATGGGATAGACTCCTTGATTTGTCTCTCTTCTGTCTTGTTGTTGGTGTATAGGAATGCCACTGATTTCTGTGCATTGATTTTATATCCTGCTACTTGACTGAATTCCTGTATGAGTTCTAGCAGTTTTGGGGTGGAGTCTTTTGGGTTTTCCACATACAGTATCATATCATCTGCAAAGAGTGAGAGTTTGACTTCCTCTTTGCCGATTTGGATGCCTTTGATTTCTTTTTGTTGTCTGATTGCTGTGGCTAGGACTTCTAATACTATGTTGAATAGCAGTGGTGAGAGTGGACATCCCTGCCGCGTTCCTGACCTTAGGGGAAAGGCTCTCAGCCTTTCCCCATTGAGAATGATACTCGCTGTAGGTTTTTCATAGATGGCTTTTATGATATTGAGGTATGTACCCTCTATCCCTATACTCTGAAGAGTTTTGATCAAGAAAGGATGTTGTACTTTGTCAAATGCTTTTTCTGCATCTATTGAGAGGATCATATGATTCTTGTTCTTTCTTTTGTTAATGTATTGTATCACGTTGATTGATTTGCGGATGTTGAACCAGCCTTGCAGCCCAGGAATAAATCCCACTTGGTCATGGTGAATAATCCTTTTAATGTACTGTTGGATCCTATTGGATAGACTTTGGGGAGGGTATGTGCTATGGTGAGCGCTGTGAATTGTGCAAGACTGTTGAATCACAGATCTGTACTTCTGAAACAAATAACGCAACATATTTTAAGAAAAAAGGAAAAGAAGAAGATAACAGGAGAGGAAGAAAAGGGGAGTATGTCAGAGGGGGAGACGAACCATGAGAGATGATGGACTCTGAAAAACAAACTGAGGGTTCTAGAGGGTAGGGGGGTGGGGGGATGGGTCAGCCTGTTGATGGGTATTAAAGAGGGCACGTTCTGCATGGAGCACTGGGTGTTATGAACAAACAATCAATCATGGAACACTGCATCAAAAACTAATGATGTAATATATGGTGATTAACATAACAATAAAAAAATTTGAAAAAAAAAAAAGGACACCATATTAGATAAGGGCCCACCCTAAACAAATGTGACTTCATTTTGACTAGACTACATTTGAAAAGACCCTATTTTCAAATAAATTTACATTCACAAGTATTGGGGCTTAGGACTTCAACATATCTTTTTGGGTGATACAATTCAGCCGATAACAAACTTTATTTCTAAAGCTCTAAAGCATCCATGGTTCTTATGTTGCATGTGTATTCTAATGTGCTCAAAGATCATGTTAATATTCTAAGTGTCAATTACATGTACTTGAGACTAGTATATGCACATTATTAATTAGTACATTCTGGTTCTAAATTAAAATTAATGTACTGTTATTCCTGAATATTAATCAACAAATATGAAATCATACTCTTCTGACTAAATTAGCTACAAATATTCAAAATACCTGAGATGTAGTATTTTTCAGATTTTGACTGAATTCTTGGGATAAGGTTTGAATAGAAGTAGACTATAATGCTTTGTATTATTAGAGTATGAAAGATTATAATATTCTTTAAGGTGCTTTTCAAAAGAAGAAGTTTTTTAACTAAAAATCAACTTTTATTTTTACATTCTAACCAATTTGTGTGCATAATAATCAGGATTATTATGCATAAATTTTAATAAAATGTCTAGCAGAATTCCTGGCATGTGGTCAGCCCACAATATATGTTAAATATTGCCTTTTCTGTTCTTGTAGTTAAAAATTTTTTAATCTTTTTTGTTGTTATAGAGATAGAGTTTTAAATTGAATTCTGGTGGAAATGACTCATTCCTCTTTAGTCTTGCTCTTTCATGTAAACTTTTACAGCTATTTATATTCAAAATACATGGTGTTTTAAGTGTTCTCTTTTCTTTGGGAAAATAAATAGATAGGAAGCTCAGAGTTCATATTCTCACTCATGACCAGACATTTGTAGTTAATTGGAAATAAAACTGTTAAAATTTTGAAACAGAAATCCACACAAAAACCCAATAACTTCAATGTTCCTACATTGTACATTGTATAAGATAGATGTTTGCTATGGCAATGCTAATAGACATTCATTTGACAGGCACCAACATCAACTATTTTAAAGATACTTCCTAAAATCGTCCATGATGCTAAAGCTCCTTTACAATGTGACATTATTAAAATATAGAGTTTAGAAAAATAAGCCTAGGCATTTCTTCAAAGCCAATTTCCATGAGACGGCTATTCCAGAAACCCATTATGTAATATCAGCAAGAGCTTTGTTTTTTTGCGTGGGGGGGGGAACATGCAGATAAACAAATAAAAACAGATTTGAAAAGACTGGCAGATCTTGCTGCCACTCAGAGATTTTGCTAGCCAAACAATTAATTGAATAAAGATTGTATTGGTAAACAATATGTTAAAGATTAATACCACGGGGATCTAGAGAACACTGTCATTTCTTTAAAAGTAGCAGACGACTGTCAATAGTCTTTAAATGAATGACAAGGAATTAGTAGAATTTTAAATGAGCTGATCTCTATGTACCATATGATCAGATTATTCGTTAAAGTATTACAGCTTTCCAACTAGGAAACAATAAAAATGAATGATGAACTTAATGCTGTGTGGGTCAAGCCAGGCCAAAGAATGCTTATTCCTAATAATTTCCTGGAGCACCAGAGTATTGCTGAATTTGCCACTCTTGAAAGCTACTCAGCTCTTGTTTTTGAGCAGCACTAGTTTCCTATTAGAAGCATCAGATAAGAGCTTACATTATGTTGAATGGTTTTGTGGCTGCCTGTTTTCCAAAATTCTATGTAGTTCTCATTCACCTGAATCTTTATTCATAGATTTATTGAGAGGACAGAATAGCTTTAAGAATGCCAAGGAGGAGGAAGATATCAATCTACAAAAAAAAAAATGTTCCCAGGCTGGGTTGCATGATATATTTTAATGTGGTTTATCTAATGTTTAGTACCCAGTCTTTTAATCAATGAATATCTATTGAATGCTTATGATGAGTCAGTTCATTATGCTAGGTGCTGCCAATAAAATATTGAGTAAAAACCAGACACAGTCCCTACCTTTAGTGAACTTAAAGTGAGGTGGTGACATCATCAAACAATCTCAGAAAATGTAAAGCCGCAACTCTGAGAAATGCTAAGAAAGATAGATACATGGAGCTGAGAGCATGTTTAATAATAGGAGCTAGATTTATCAGAGAAGACAAGGAAAGCTTCCCTGAGGAATTTATGATTACACAGACATCTAAAGTATTTTAACCAGGAAACTAAGGAAGGAAGAGCTCCTAGGCAGATAGAATAGTTTATAAAAGGTCAGGAGAAATCAGGTGTGAAGAAGAACTGACATCAGGAAGACCTACCTTCCTGGGGAAGTCTTGGACGTAGGTCAAACACATGGCAATTAGTCAGCAAATAATAATAAAAGAAGCTCAGTACAAAGAACTAAGAGATTCTATTTCATAGGTGACTCACAGATATGGCCAAGGTCTCTGTGCAAAAACTAGAGGCATTCTATACTGTCTCACAGAAAGGATACAAAAAAGAATTAATATTGCTTAGGGATTGAGAAATATTGAAAAATAAGTAAATAAAACAGGTTCTTTTTAAACAAAAATTTTTAAGTTATAAAAAAGATCTAAACAAATGAATACCAATGATGTTCTAGTTGTGGAAATTCATTATGATCTTCACAAATGTGGTAAATCCTCCCACCATTGAGATACAGTCAAAACAGTGGCACAGGAATAAACCACTGGGTGAGTGACATTGGATCAATCTATGCAATAGAAAGTTCAGAAATGGATCCTAGTGTTTACAGAACGATCATAAGTGATACAGTAAATATACATGCTCAAAAATTCCATATTAAAGATTAAATTCATATATTCAACTATTCACTCAAGATTTATTGAAGACCTACTGTGGCTTTTCCAGAAAGAAAGAATACAGTGATGAAAAAGACCAACTAGGTCTCTGTCTCATGGAATTCAGATCCAGTGTGGGAGACAATCATTTCAGAAACAAGGAAATATATGATATAACATGTGGTGCAGAGTTACTGCAATGAAATAACCAGAAGGCTTCCTGAGGAGAAACCATTTGAGCTGAGGCCTGAATTAAGTGAACGTGAGAGCCTTGTGAACGACTGCAGAAAATATTTCCACCGGAAATGAAAGCAAGTAAAAGGTCTGAGGAGCTGTAAGCCTAGCATGTTCGCAGATCAAAAGATAAAGTGGTGGCTAGAGTGAAGTGGGAGCAAGATCTGGGGAAGAGGTTGAGAGGCAGGCAGGGGCCAGATTATGAGGGACCTCCTAAGCCAAAGCAAGAGTTTGGATTTTATGTGAAATGAAAGGGGAAATCACTGTAAGGTTTTGAACTGTGTTATATATGATGTATTTTTTATAGAAATAATCTTGGATGTTCTACGGAGGACAGATTTCAGAGGTAAGAGTGGAAACGTGGGAGCTCAGCTGGAGGGCTATAGAAGCAAGGTGCTAGCCTAGAAGTCAAGTAAAGAAATTGTTTCAAAAATGACAGAGTGATCAACTCTGTCAAATGCTTCTGGTTCTTGATGGAGATAAAAATCTGATTGGAGTAGGTACAAGAAAGCAAATAAATGTAAAATAATTAAACAACATTTTTAGAAGAAATATAAGAAAATATACCCAGATGCTATAATGAAAGATTGAAATGTTTCACAATATGAAAATAAAAAACCAAAAACTTTCAAAAACAAAATATACCACACATAAGCCAAAACAAAAACAGATTGCAAAAATATTTTCAACATTAATACCTGTAAAGTAAAAAAAAAAAAAAAAGTGACAACCAATAGAAAAAAAGGGTAAGTATTATGAATTGGAAATTTATATATGAGGTAAATCAAACATCTATTAAACATATGAGAAAATTCTCAACCTTACTAGTGGTAAAAGAGCGATGAAAATAAAATGGTACGCTTTTGGTAGGAAACTATTATAATTTTTGAAAAATAATCTGGTATTCTCTAATAAAATTTAAAATATAACTTATCCTTTGTCACAGTTATTCCAGATCTAGGAATTTACCCCAAAGGGAAAACACAAATGCGTGCACATGTGCACACACACATACACACACACACAAACACCAAGAAAGTTTGCAGTAGCATTATTTTAAACAATCAAATGTGAATGTTGATTGAGTGGGAAATAATTGAATAAATTTCAGTTCATATAACCATATAGTATCTACAAACTTTTTAAAAAATGTGTTAGATCTATACCAAGTGACTTGGAAAGATTTCACAATGCATTGAGTAGGGAAAGCAAGGTGCAAAGAAATTTGTATATTATGATTAATTTATAACATGTATGAAGTACTGTTACCAAAGTATTAATGATATTGCTTTCTAATGAGATTTCTAGTGATTTTCACTTTTTTTATATTTAAGAGGAAAATTACTGAAACACATTTCAAGTATAATTTGTCACAAAATTTATAAGTACTAGTATTATTGGACCTTAATTTCTATATTATCTAATCATATATTTAGATCAAACAAGCATTGAATGTCAAATAGCTACCCCTTACCATGTAACATTTATATTTATATTTAACATTCATAACATTAACATTTATATTTAATCCTAATTTACAGAATTCTTCTATACACTATTGAATTCTCAAAATCTCTGACTAGCATCATGTCAGATAGACAGAAAATTAGACTTGGGGAGGGGAAGGATTGAGTGGTTTGTAGGGTAGGTGGCCCAGATCATTTAATTCCTACATTAATGCTTTCACATTAATTTCACATGTCAAAGTAAAGTTACTAGTACGGATTACAAAGTAAAGTAAAGGTTTGTCATCTCAAGTCTTACCAAATGCCTTTAGACTTGGATTGAATGGTTGGCAATGATTTTAAACTTCATAGGCAAATGAGTTCTCAATATACTACAGCACACTAATGAGACTCTAAATTTAAATTTTAGTGTCAGCCATGAAAGGCCATGCCAGAAAGCCCATGTTGCTGTATCTGTTATTATCACTCTGCCTTTTATGGGACCAGAGTGCAAGCAATGGGATGAGCAAGGAGAGAGCAATCATATTGTCATCCTGATTGTTGAGGGCCTCCTCTATAGTACAGGCTTCTGGGCCATCTAAACACATAGAACAATTCCTTAAGATGCATCTGCATACCTTTTCTTGCAATGATTTGTCTCCAATCTTGTTTCTCCCAGGCCCTGACCAACAACCAAGCCCTTCACCTCTGCCCCAGACCACACATATCTTTACATCAGACAACTTAATCCTCCATATAAAAGTTGATCAATTGTTCCTTTTACAGCTCTTCCCCACTGGGAAGATTTCCCTTTACTTCTGTCCTTTAGGACTATAAGGGAGGCTTTATTGTGACAGTAGTCTGCTTTTTTCAGCCCATGACAGAATATTGAGCAGATCCATGGAAGGGCTACACCTGAGTTTCTTCCTACCGTGAGCTGGTCATAGGGAATGCTCATAAATAGTTGTTGGCTGAAAAAGAGGCATGACAGTTAAGTAACATGAAGGACAAAGCCACTTGTTCATGCATCTGGCACTGGTTCATGTATCTGAATCATGTGCTCTGGATCAAGTCAGACCCAATTCCAAATGATAAAACATGATGGATTGCTGTTATGCCTACCTGACCTATGACCATAGTGGATCTGTCAGATCCCATATCATAATAGGCAACGCATTTTCACAGTAACTTAATGCCCAGTGATCTAGTTCTCCATTGCTACTGGCTCCCAACAGCATGGCAGAGGCTGCTTTTCCAAGTAACTAGCTATTTTATGCGTAAGACATGACCTTGCTTCATAACTGCCTGAGGACCCTCTCAACCCCTGGGCTCCTCTCAAAACAGTCAGCATTCAAAGTCACTTGATAAATGGGTCAAAGAAGTATTCCTCAAAAATACAAAGAACCGAAGAAACAAGTTTACCAAATTTTTTCAGTGGTAAAAAGTGCATGTGAAATAACTTGTCATTTTCTACAGAGAATTGTTTTAGTATGCTCCAGATCACTGGACCCCTAAAATCTCCACTAATATGACCCATCTCTGAATCATTGTAGGGGATGTTCCCTATCCCCGGGCACCTACGCATTTTACCAAGGCAACGAGGAGAGAAAAATTGGGGGAGAAATTGGAATTTTTTTCAATATAGTAGCTAATTTCAGCTTTTAAATAATTTCTTTATAGGCTACCATGTGGATCTTCTGGATAGAGATCTTCTGGATATCACAGACTACACTAAGTTAATAGTTAGGTAGCCCTCTGGGCATGCCATTTTTTCCCCCTCACATTATCTAGAATATTTAACAAAAGCTATCCAATTCCATAATCTATAAAATGACCATTGTATCCACATTTTCCCATATGCTCTATATTGCTTCCACTTCCACTTGTACATTATCCCAATCCACCAAGAAGTGAGACTTTAAATAATTGTGCTACTGCAAGCCACCTCACTCACCGGCAAAGGGTTTCTTGTTATCATCTGATGGATAAGTGTTGCATTTCCAGGAGGAAACTGGCAACTCCTAATACAAACTATCTTAATTTGGGTTATCTCCCCCCAAAAAATACCAAGACAAAGGGCTTGGTCGCAGATAGTTTATGTAGAAATGGTCTCAGGAAGCACAAGTGAAGGAGTGTAGAAATGAAACAGAGAAGGGAGAAAAACCAGTAAATTGTACATTAATGAGTGGAACCACAATATTCAACTGGACTTCGCAGGTTCACTAAGGACCATCTGACAAATCATTTAGAATTTTCTCTCAATAGTTGGAGAAGCTGGAGTATTTATCCACCCAGTCTTGTCTCTTACTTACTGAAGTTTGCTCCTAAGGACATTAAATTTCTCACTTGCACACTGCCCTGTGCATGGATTGCATACGTTTTTTTTTTTTTTTTTAAGATTTTATTTATTTATTTGATAGAGAGAGAAAGAGAGCACAAGCAGGGGGAGCGGCAGGCAGAGAGAGAAGCAGGCTCCCTGCCGAGCAAGGACCCAATGTGGGACTCAATCCCAGGACCCTGGGATCATGACCCGAGCCGAAGGCAGCCATTTAACCAACTGAGCCACCCAGACGTCCCATGATTGCATACATTTTTATAGGACTACAGAAAGCTCTTAGGCCGAGAGGAACAGAGACTTGGGTCCTTAAAGTCAGCATATGTGTAATATGGGAAGGACATCAACAGTGTCTACTTACCTTATAACTTACATTCTGCTTTTCTTCCAATTTAAAAAAAAAAAGAAAAATGTTCATACATAATTTGCCCAGTTATACACATAATTCCACTAGGCTCAGTAGGCATCTGTTTGGAACTCTGATGTCCATGTCTTTTCCTCAGGATCAACATGTCCCTTTTGGGGCGCTTGGGTGGCTCAGTTGGTTAAGTGACTGCCTTCAGCTCAGGTCATGATCCTGGAGTCCCAGGATCGAGTCCCGCATCAGGCTCCCTGCTCAGCAGTGAGTCTGCTTCTCCCTCGGACCCTCCCCCCTCTCATGCTCTCTCTCTATCTCATTCTCTCTCTCAAATAAATAAATAAAATCTTTAAAAAAAAAGTCCCTTTTGGTACCAAATTTCTTCACATAGCTCTAAAGGCACTTCATTATCTGGCTGTAAACTACTTTTTAACATTCCTATCAACTATAGTCTTCCACCCACTGGGAGATCATGCCCAACTATTTATAATTTTACTGATATGCTCAGAACCATGTGTTCTCATGGTTCCACATATCTGCAGAGTAAATCTCTCACATGTTTGATTAAGAAGTAAGTATGCAGAAAATAATTTGCCCAAGGGTCCTTCAGAGAAGGACCCATGATTAGAAACCAGTTCTCAGTGTCACCAACCAAACCCTCATCACCACTAGTTCCACTCAAGATGATTTCTGAGAAGGAAAAAAAAAAAAGAAAAGAAAACAACAACAAAAAAAAAAACACTCCCACATTTCCAACCAATCTCTTCAATGAATTTTGAGGCATTGATTTCAAATTAAATAATTATTTATTCTAATTAACTATGGGAATAGTAAATTACAATAACAAGACTGAAGTAACATTTTTCTTGGTTAACTTCCTACCTCCACTACCAGTCCTCCCCATACCCCACATCTCTATCCTCACGACCACCAGCGGCATCTTTTCATAACCTGGCTCTTACCTTCTTCTAGACATTATCTGTCCATAACTGCCCATGGATATTAGCAAATAATGCTTCCTATTTAAATTTCATACAAGAGTCTAAAACAAACAAAAGCCATTAAGATCCAAATAAGTGAACCTGAAATGGTGCCATTTTAACACAGTGAAAGTCTATGAGCATATTTTGGATGTAGGGTTCTATCTAATACTTCTTACTCATAAAAATGTTAAGGCTACACTTGGTATTAAAATTTGGCATAATAGTCATTCTCACAATTTGTGATTTACCATGTAAAAACTGGTAATGTCTTGCATTAAATAAATTCATCCATTTAAGACACTTAGAACAGGATTTGAAAATGGTAAACACTTCACAAGTGTTAGATATTAGCAATGACATTTGTTCACACCTAAAAAGTTCTTCAAGATTCCATTGGTTTGTTTTACTTTTATTCTTTATTTGGGATTACAGTAGTAATTCCTTTGTTCTGTAAATATTCAAGGCAGAATAGAAACATCTAAAGTAAATGTGAGACTCTCTCTTCACTCCTTTTATCATGTAGGATAATATCAAATTCATAAATTAGTAAGGCCCAGTTGTGTTTACAAAACATACAGCTCATTATTAATTAATTTTATTTGAAAATGTGTGTAACTGTTGTAATCCCTTGTCAATTTGTACATAAATTTTTATGTCTAACCTACTTCATTTGAGCTCTTAGTCACATTTGAAAATTTAGTGCAAAAATCTATTAAATAAAAACCATAAATAAATAAAATAAAATAAAATAAAAACGAATTGAAATTGACATCTGTTACAGTATGAAATCTTCTTATCCAAAAACAAGAAGTGTTTTTCCATACATTCCAAACCTCAATGCAGTAGAATTATAAGTATTTTTATAGAGGTCTATACATTCCTTTTTAAACATTTTCTTGCTTATTTTATGGCTTTTAGCACTATTTAAGCAGTACATTTTCTTTCATTATATTTCCTAACAGGTTTTTGTTTACAAATAGGAAAACTCTTCTTAATTCATGTGTATATTTTTGTAACTGACCTTGTTTCTTAATTTTCTTATGGTGTGTAAAATGAATTTTAGTCAACTCTCTTGTATGATTGCATATGATCATATTATCTTTTAGTAATATGCATGCTAAAGGCTTTGTATTTTTCTCTGAGCACAGATTTATTCAGTGTTTTCATTATCCCTATTTTCTAGATATTTCTAAATTTCTGTTTTGACTCTCTGCTCAGACAGTTGTTTGAGAGGTTTGTCATTTGTTTATTTCTTTTTCTTTTTAACTTTTAGGTAACTGAGGTTTTAGGTTCCTATTTATTTTAATTTATTTAATGTTTAATGTATTACTACTTCTATTCAATCATGGTCTATACCATTTTTGCTATTAGAATTTACTGACATTATTTTGAGGCTTAATATTCGGTCAAATTTTGCACATGTGGCTTCCAAGAAGCTTAGCTCTCTGAATTTAGGGTATAAATTATAGTATGTTTACTATAGCTACTTTATTTACCACTCTATTTATATTCTACATTCCTAAGTATTTTTGACTACTTCGTTTGTCATATTGTTGTATTTATTTCAAATTTCCTGAAGCTTTTGCTTTATGAATGTTATGCTATGCTCTGGGACATTAAGATTCATGCAGAGCTCTCTTGTGACCCCTCTTTGCATTGTTGATTATATTTTGTCTTGAAGTCAACCTTGTCTAATGTTTGTCTTTGTGTTTGTCTGGTGTATTTTTGGATTTCCTTTTCATTCATGACCTTTACCTTGCCTGACTTTTTTCACTTTACCATGCTCTATCTTGTTTTACTCTGTTGAGCTCTAATTTCAATTAAACGACAGATCCTTGGTACAATATCATTTTATCACCATTGTATCACCTCAAAATTAACATAGAATCTGGTGCTCAATAATCACTGTTAAAGATTTTGGAGGCACTTTGTTTAGATGCAGCTCTGGATAAGCATACAGTTGGATTCCTTTTAATACAATCTTAGAATCTTTTTGACAATTAATGAGCATTCCATTTTTTATTGATTGATATAATAGATATGTTTGATCAATATTTTGCCACCTAATTTTATGTTATTTTTCCTGTCTTTAGTGGCTCTTCATTTTCTGGGTTTTACTCACTGGTCTATTTTCTTAGAAAGTGTGGAGGAGAATTGTCTTTCTATTAGTTAATTTACAGCCTATATTAAATATCTTAATGGAAATTTCTATAACTTTTAACAATATTTTAGCATCTATTTGTTGATTTATTAGTATTTGAAAGTAAATACCATGAAAGATAATGGAATTCACATGTTTGTATTTCTGTTCACCTTTCATTTTTCTCCTGATTTTTTGGAACTCACATAAATATTTTACATTTTCAGAGTATATTAATTTTAGAGCATATTCTAAACATGTCACATCTACAGTTGCTTACTTCTGTATTTGAACTGATTGATTCAGTATCTTTTACTGATCCTTACACATTATTACATCTGCTTTCTTGAACTCTTTATGTTTTCCCCCAAATTTTAATTTGGAAAATTTTAAAACCTTTGGACAAACAAAATAAGGTACCAATAAATAGCCTATATTCTTTACTTAGATTCACAAATATTATGTTGCCACAGAGCTTTTAACTTATATTTACTTCTTTTGCTAGTTGTTTATTTATTTTAGACACAGTGATACTTGATCCTAAATAGTGTTATCTCCTAAGAATAAAGAATGTCCAACATAGCTACAATGCTATTATTCATAATATTAATACGCAGTACATATTCAAATGTCTTTAATTGCTCCAAAATACATTTGATAGTTTTGTTGTCATTGTTGTTCTAGGATACAGTCCGGGTTCATATTTTGGTTACTGGTTTACTGTGTCTCTTAGGTCTTTTTTATTCTAAAGCTGAACCACAACTTGTATTAGTAACATTGACCTTTTAAAATTCAGGACAGTTCTAGGTAGAATATTCTAGATTCTGGACTTATCCAATTATTTTTTCTGGACGTCATTTAAATTATTCTCCTATCATCTATATTCCAATAATTTATTTCTACAGAGTTGATTTGATTCAGATCAAACATTTTTGATAAAAATATTTTATGTGATGTTTGGTTAATGTGATGTTTCACATTAAGAAACACATGATGTTATACTGCCCTATTCTCTATTTTGATAATTTGATGAGATTAATTTAATTAACCATAACTAAAATTTTTTCTTTTACTAATAACTCATAGGATTTTATACATGAAAATACATGTCTGTTGCCATTTTATATGTATATATTTTAATTATAGGATATAAACGCTTAGGTCACATCTTTTTTTATTCAGATTTTTGTGGACATTGCTCTACTAGTTTCTGGCTGTGTGGTGTTTCTGTGATGTACATGGATGGTGGTCTGATTTTTCTCCCTGAAGGCAACCTGCTTTTACTACTTAGAGAAAATAATAGTAAATAATAATCAGAATTTAACTTGGTGGTTAGCAATTATTATCAATTTTTTCTGTGATTGCTGTAATATTGGGTCTCCCTTTGAGTGTGCAATTTTTTAAAAAGATTTTATTTATTTATTTTTTAAAGATTAGAGAGAGAAAATGAGCAGGGGGAAGGGCAAAGGGAGAGGGAGAAGCCCACTCCTTGGCTGAGCAGGGAGCCCAATGTGGGGCTCAATCCCAAGACTCTGAGATCATGACCTGAGCTGAAGGCAGATGTTTAACTGACTGAGCCATCCAGGCACCCCATGAGTGTGCACTTTTTAAGGAAGCTTTTCTTCTTTCATATCTTTTAATATTATGTATCTGTTTCATCTGTAATTTCTCTTCTTATGGAATACTATTTTTTTTATTTGAGTAGAATTGACCTACACTGTTATATTAGTTTTGGGTGTATAACATAGTGATTCAACTTCTTTATACATTATGCTATGCTCATCATAGGTGTATCTACACTGGGACACCATACAACCCTATTACAATATCATTAACTGTATTTTCTATGCTGTGTTTTTTTATTCCAGTGACTTCATTCCATAACTCAAAGCCTGTATCTCCCACTCTCCTTCTGCAATACAACTGAGTATACTATATAGTCTTCATCATTCATAGTAATCATTTTCTTACTGCTGGGAGGCAATTCTCCATGGATCTCTCATATTTCTTTATGCATTGTAAGCAGAGGTATTAATTTTCTTTTTGTTTCAGACAATTTTCAAGGATATTTATGTAGCAAAGAACTTGAGAGATAAAGATAGTCTCTCTGCGGAGGAGAAGGCAGATTTGCTTGCTATCTAGTCCAATAAGGATATGTTTCCTTCTGGAGCAAAGGTCAGGCAGATTTGGTTACTTCCTATCTTAAAAGATTAGGTTTACTTAAATACAACATTCTTCCAATGTGATGGAACCCAAAGCATTTCCAACATCCAGCTGAGCTGCTATAGGGACTTGTCAGTTAAGGTAACACAAATACAGGGGTGCCTGGGTGGCTCAGTCATTAAGAGTCTGCCTTTGGCTCAGGTCATGATCCCAGGGTCCTGGGATTGAGCCCCGCATCGGGCTCCCTGCTCCGCAGGAAGCCTGCTTCTCCCTCTCCCACTCCCTCTGCTTGTGTTCCCTCTCTTGCTGTGTCCCTCTCTCAAATAAATAAATAAAATCTTTAAAAAAAAAGGTAACATAAATACAAAGTTTGTACTACTTACTAGGCTGTTAAGTATTAAGTCCTTTGTCTCTGGACCAGGAATCTTGTACTTTTTGCCAGTATCCACAAAAATATTAACTTGTAAGAAGGGTGTTATCTTAGACTTCTCATAGTTTAGTTTTTGACCCACCCATCACTTTTATCCTTCTGTCTTGTCCCTGTATTTTTTTTAATGAATATTTATTTATTTGAGAGAGAAAGAGAGAGCAAGAGTCGTGGCAGAAGGAGAGTCCCAAGCAGACTCTGCACTGAGTGCAGAGCCCAACATGGGCTCGATCCCATGACCCTGAGATCATAACCTGAGCCTAAACCGAGAGTCAGACACTCAACACTCAACTGACTATACCACACAGGTGCCCCTCTTCCATGTATTTTTAAATAATTTTTATGACAGTTTTCTATGACCCATAGTTTGGTTTTCTACCAGGTTACTTAATCTCTGAGTTTTATTTTTCTTATCTGTAAGATGACAAAAATAATAATTTTTTCTCATGGGGCATCTGGATGACTCAGTCAGTTCAGTGTCCAACTCTTGATTTCCATTCAGATCATGATCTCAGGTCCTGGGATCAAGCCCCTTGTTGGCCTCCATGCTCAGAGGGGATTTAAGGATTCTCTTCATCCCTCTCCCTCTGCCCCTCCCCCCTTTCATGTTCTCTCTCTCAAATAAATAAATCTTTAAAATAATAATAATAATTTTGAAGCAAGAGAGCTAGGTTCTTGTCTCACGGAGTCAAAGAATGAATCTCATGGACATAGGACAGTGAGTAAAGCAATAGAAGTTTATTAAGCGAAGATACAGAAAAAGCTCTCAAGAGTGAGAGGGGTCCTGATTGGGTTGCCAATGAGGGCCTTAAGGGTTGGTCTTTTATAGGAAGCTAAACAGGGAACTTAAATCCTTTCAACATTTCTATTGATATCACCATTGAGCAAGGACTATTGATAACACCTTCAATGGCTTACTTCCTTCTTAAGGTCTGGTTATTCTTTGTTGGGCCTCATGTGATTATCACAAAAAAAGACACCCACCGCACACACCTAGGGCAGGGTGGTCCAGTTTGTTCCCTATCTCTGGTTTCCTTATACTTCAGCATTTTGGGGATTTCTGTGAGCCTGATCATGTAACACACTATGTATCTCTCTAGCACCTCACAAAATTATTACAAAGATTAACTTAGATATATGTCACTAAAAACAGTCACTGTTGCATTGTAAGTATTCAAGAAATAATTGTTGATTATCTTTATTAGATTTTCATTTGAATTTTCTGCTTAAATTTTCATATTTCTGATAATTTTATTTTTCTCTTCCATTTTTTTCTATTCTCAACCAGTTTACTTTTCTTATCTGAATATGTCTTATTACTTGACAGTCTTGTATCTGGTTTTGGAGCTACATACTTTTCCAATTTATATTATGGAGATGTTGTTGACTAAAATCTTTTTCTGATGCTCAGGACTAGATATTCTGACAGAAGTAGAGAGAGCATTCAAAACAAAGAAATGCTGAAGGGGGAAAAAAGAACACATCAAGATTACATATAAAGCATTCTTGTAAAAGAGAAATGGAAAATAATGCTGAAAAGTATTATATTGGAGTTGGTTGTGAGATGTCTTGAATCTAAAATGACAACTTTAAACTTTGTCTTGTTAGCAATGGAGATTCAATGTAGGATTTTTAAATGTTTATAGCAGAAACAATTAACTCATTAACACGGTATTAGTTTATAGTAGTATACAGCAGCACACTGTTTTGCCTTCAAGGCTTGTGTTTTGAAATATGTATTCCAATCACCCCTCAGAATGGATGGAACTTTCTGGGCCAGTCGCTGTCAAATGAACAGCTTCTTCTGTTTATCCCAGCATGCTTTACAAATTTATTATTTTCTATATGAGCCAGGAAATAAAAATAATTTGGAAGCATAGTTTTGAAGGATGGTTGGGGAAGGGATAGATTAAAGATAGGGGAAATAGTTAATAAATTAATATTTACGTGAATGATGATAAAGGGATAAACTGGTAATGGGCCTTCAGATTGAAGAGAAAAAGGCTAATTCAGGAGATGGATCAAAGTTGAAATCAACTGAATCTGGTGATGGACTGAGTAAAAGAAAGATGAAAAGCAGATATAGAAAACAATACCTTGGATTTCCTGTTTGGGTAATGGGTTGGATGATAATACCTACCAGCATGTCAGATAGATTCAAGAATTGAGGGCACCTGGGTGGCTCAGTAGGTTTAACATCCAACTCTTGATTTCAGCTCAGGTCATGATCTCAGGGTTGGGAGATCAAGCTCCACATGGGGCTCGCCCCGGGCATGGAATCTGTTTAAGATTCTCTCTCTCTCCCTCTGCCCCACCCCCACTTCTTCACACTCTCTCTCTCTCTCTAAAAAAGAAAAAAAGTTAGAATCAAGAATCCAAGCAGAATGATTAATCCAACTAAGAAATGCAAATAAGATAAAAGACCTGGTACTGAAAGGAGTTGGAATGAAGAAAATCAAATAGATGGATTCAAAGATCTGATATGTATATATCCCTTATGTGAAAACGTGACTCTCTAAAGATATGTAAACCTAATGGCAGTGACCAGATGGCCCTGTTCAAATGCAAGATACCCATCTAAACCAAGTGAAGTATCAATGCAATTTGAAAGTGATTTATTAGCAATGCAAATGTCAAGCTAACTCTGATTTTCCCAAAAGCAGGATAAACAAAATAAATGAGCCATTAGGTGGCACAGGTGAGACACTCAGGCTTCAAGAACTCTGCTTTGATTGCTTTGAAAGGCAGAGAAAGGCAGCATAACAAGTTTCCACTTGAACAGAGTGTGTTTATTCAGCTTGATGCAAGTCAGAGGAAATAGCCCTAATAGTTTTGAATTGCTATAAAAGGTTGCATGCACTTGTCAAATTTTATGTGTTTAGGCCATAAAAGCAAAAGAGTCTTACAGAGGCATTTTCTTAATTAAGCAATTTAGGTATAAATTCAGGGATAGAGATGAAATGCAGGCTTCACATACATCATAGCGTGTGCCCAAAGTGACCTCTCTCCCATTTTTCAAGCCTAAGATTTCCATTTCAATTTTCAACACTAGCTCAAAGATTTTTGCCTCAAGAGAAGCATCTCCTGAACACCTCTGCCCAACACTTCTGCCAACCATTGACTTCTGGCAACTTGTACATAGTTCTGTTAGAACACTATTTTCTTTCATAATTATTTATTTACTTCTCTCTCCCCCTGTTCTGAGAGTCTGTGTTCTTGTTTTCAAAAGCAAACATTAGTACACTATTTGTGTCACCAAACCTTCCACAGAGAGATTCTGTCTACTCACAACAAAAATCAAGATAGAAAAAGATGATCCTTAATTCTTTAAAGTTCACTGAATTTTTATTGAGTTCATAGTGGCTCTTATAAATTTGATAATATAGTGCCAGATAAGTATATTAAAGGATAATTTTTCATAATGGGTAAAATCATAACTCTCATAAAGATATAAAATGAATACATATTATTTTATTTAACTAATTATTAATGACAGAATTAGATAGCTATTACAACTGGTTCAAAGGAAAAGTCAAACAAATACAAATTTATATGGAGTAAAATTTCCCCAGTAAAGAAATGTTGAAATGAATTTACAAATGGATGCAAAACTACCTTTTTCCCGTGGGAGAAGAGAGGAGGAAAGTCAATTGAACTTCCACCAGACAGAATTTATTTGCATGTCTAAGAACAAGAATTATTTTGCATTGCTATCATTTATCTACTATTTGCAATGTTGTAAAATAGCTCAAATGCAATGAAAAGATAGACTCAGATAACATGGAAAGTGTGCTCTATCTAAACAATGCACAGTTCTCCACTGGAGACTAGTGATCTTTTTTGCTTATTCTAAATTTCCTTACAATTAGAAGTATCATCTTAAAGATGGAGTGGGAAATCATATGTTCTTTGATTAGAGGATCGACCTGTGATCAAAATTGGTTTCCTCGGTTTGTAAGAATATATGTCTAACCCCCTCACAACACATTGACTTACATAATTAGCCTTTCCTTAATACAAGAACAACAACAACAAACTAGCATTAATTGAGAGCATGCTATTTGCCAGGGAGTATGATAAATACTTTACCTACAGAATTTCTTTAATTCGCAAGTCAACCTGATGAAGTAAGAATTTTATTACTCTCATTTTATAGAAGAGGAAAGCTAACATTACCAAAGGCTCTACATTGCATAACTAGCATGTGCCAGCATGGAATTCTAAGCAAAAAGCTCTAGGTCTCTGCTGCACATTGTGGCAGCCCGTAGCCATACTGGACTATCGAGACTTGAAATGTGGCTGGTCCAAACGGAAATGTGCTATAGATGTAAAATATACACTGGAATTCTAAGACTTAGTATCAAAAAAAAAGTTTTGAAAGATAATAGTTTGGATATGTAGGAGAAAAAATACTTCCCTCTACTTCCCTAGCTTTGGCGGCTGGTTCTCTGAAATAAACTGGCAACAGGCAGATTAATAGGAGAAAAGGCATACAAATTTATTAATTTTTAATATTACATAAAAAGGGGCAACAGGGAAAAGTGAATACCCCAAAATGTGATGAGATTTGAGAGCTTCCACACCTTCTTAATGGAAAAAAGGGAGAGGACGCAGGCAACTTAGGAGAGAGAAAATGATTTTTAGGAAAGGTGAATTAGCCCTAAAAGGAATAAATGGGAAATATGATAGTTGTGAAGTTTGTTTGGGTGTGGTATCGAAATCTAGTTTCCTCTCCTATGATAAGACTCAGTCTTCCCAAATTGAGGAGACTTAGGCCAATTAAATTCCTTTTGGAGGATCTGTCTTTAGGCAGATGAGAGAAGTTCAGAACAAACTTTGACCTGAATTTGCTCTTTTCCAAGTGCCTTTAGCTCAGAATAACCAATATACCAAAGCAGCATAGTTTGGTGTGCCATGTTCTAAACTCTTTCAGATAGATTGGGTTAAATAAAACATATTATTAACTTTATCACCTGTTTCTTTTCATCTTTTTAAACATGACTACTAGAAATTTTAAAATCACCTAATTGGCTCACATTATATTTTTATTGGATAGCACCACTCTGAAACCTGCATTCTTGAGTAGCAGACTTGAATGACAGAAAGTTTTGTCAGCTTTAAATATAAAATAGCCAGTTAGTTTACTAGCAAAATGAATTTATTCGGGAATAATAGAGGAACTGCAATTCAGGACATGCAAACTATCATGAACCATAGGCAAGTCAGAAGAGAAAAAGGGAAGTTCAGTTTTTGTTAGATTTTAGGAAGAAATTGGATGGGTGGTCTTGAATAGAGGTTCATTAGAGAAAACAAGATTTTGAGCTTGTGGCAGTTTCTCATTGGCTGCAAGTTATGGTTAGTGCATTGTTGCTGGGACAAGAAGGGATCTTCTTTCTTTTTCTTAAAAGTGGGAGATAAAATTCCTAAGTGAAAAATGTCCTCCCATATCAAAATAATTCTTATCTTCCTTCTTCCTGCTGGTTATGCAGGCTGCAGGTAGTACAGTGGTATGTGCATGAAAGCTCCCCCTTTAGGGTTTTCCAATTCCATTTTAAATGAGGTTTACTTTATTTATTTTCACAGTTGCCAACAAAAATCATATGAGTTTTTTTTTTGAAGCAACTGGATGTGTTCTAGTTTAAGATGGCAATGTAGGAAGATCATGAACTTACCTCCTCCCATGGACATAATAAATCTGCAGCTACATATGGAACAAATTTTTCTGTAAAAACAAAAACCTGAACTCAATCAGAGCAGGAAAAAAAAATGAAGCTAGCTTAAGGGACTTATGGTATAACATCAAGCAGACCAACATTTATATTATAGATGTGTCAGAAGGAAAAGAGAAAGAGACAGAAAAATTATTTGAAACAATGAAAGGTAGAAACTTCTCTAACCTGGGGAATAAAAGAGGCATCCAGATCCAGGAAGTCCAGAGTTCCAAAAAGATAAACTAAAAGGACCCACACCAAGACACAATGTCAAAATTTAAAGACAAAGAGAAATGCTTAAAAGCTGCAAGAGTAAAGATAACTTGTAACATAAAGAGAACCCCCATAGGATTATCAGCAGATTTCTCAGCAGAAACTTCACAGGCCAGTAGAGAGTAGCATAATATACTCAAAGTCCTGAAATAAACAACCTTCCAACCAAGAATATTCTATCTGGCAAAGTTACCACTCAGAACTGAGGAGAGATTAAGACATTTCCAAACAAGCAAAAGCCAAAAACGTTCATCACCTTTAAACTCGCCTTCTAAGAAATGTTAGAAGAACTTCTTTAGGCTGAAAAGAAAGGGTGCTACTCAGGAGGAAGGAAACATATGAAATATAAATCTCATTGGTAATGGTAAATATATAGTAAAGGGAGCAAATTAATCACTTATAAAGGCCATATAAAAGTTAAAAGACAAGGTAGTAAATAATAACTCTAACTACAATAATTAGTTAAGGGACACACAAGATAAAAAGATGTAAAATATGGCACCCAAAACATAAAATATGGTGGTGGGGGAAGAGTAAAATTGTAGCACTTTAGAATGCATTCAAACTTGTTGTTATGAACTTAAAATAGATTTATAAATATGAGTTGTTATAAGTAAGCCCCAAGGTAAATCCAAGCAAAACCTATAAAGAGAAGTAACAAGTGCTGGTGAAGATGTAGATAGAAGGGAATCCATGTGCACTGTTGGTGGGATTATAAATTTGTACAGCCACAATAGCAAACAGAATGGACGTTCCTCAAAAATTTAAAAATATAACTACCATATGATCCAGCAACTCCACTGCTGGGTATTTATTCAAAGAAAAAAAAAAACACAAACTTGAAAATATATATATATATGCACTCCCATGTTCTTTGCAGCATTATTTACATAGTCAAGATATGATAAAAACCTGTGGCCATCAATTGCTGAATGGATAAAGAAAATGTAGTATATATTTACAATGGAATACCACTCAGCCATAAATAGAAAGAAATCTTGCCATTGACAAAAACATGGATGGATCTTAAGGGCATTATGCTAAGTGAAATAAGTCACATAGAGAAAAACAAATACTGTGTGATCTTACTGATATGTAAAATCTAAAAAAAGCTCATAGCTACGGAAAACAAACTGACAGATTGGTGGTTCCCAAATGTAGGAGATGGGGAGATAGGTGAAGTGGGTGAAAGGAGTCCAAAGGTACAAACTTCCAGTAATAAAATAAATAAGTCATGGGGATGTAATGTACAGCAGGGTGACAAAAGTTAGTAATACTGTATTAAATATTGGCAAGTTACTAAGAGAATAAATCTTAAATGTTCTCACCATACATAAAATTTTTTTTATAACTATGTGTGATGATGAATGTTAACTTGACTTATTGTGGTGATCATTTCACAATATATACAAATATCAAATCATTATGCTATACACCCCAAACTAATATGTTATATGTCAATCATAACTTAATAAAAAAGTTCATTTATAAGCTTTCATCCCACTTATATCAATTTAATTCATTTGTCCTTATAATTATGCTTGAATGCTCATGAAAATTTATGAGACATTAAATACAAATAGCCTATCATAATTTATTTTTTTGCTAAATCAGACAAGTATCAAAATATTATAGAAGCAAAGAACCTAAAAAGTTAAACATAAGGCTTTTCTCTTTTGCTCTCTTTTTACTGTTTTCATTCATTTTTTATTGCTCATTTCAGTTTATTCTTAGGTTGGATTTACAATATTATCTTAAACATCTACTAGAGATAATATTATCTTATTCAACTAGTAAACCCAACTAGAATAAATGTCTGCTCATGTTACACTTAATGTTGATGACTCAGAAGACATATCCATGTTTATTAAACCAACAATATTAAACTAATCTTACTTGTCAAAGATTTACTCACACCACTTGTGAACTTGAAAAATATTTAGGTTGGTTTCTATATTTCTAGGAGTTTTAGAAATATTTAATTTAAATAAGTGGTCATTTATCTCTAATCCAAAGTGAATAGAACCCCTTTAAAGGATTTTATAAAATAATTTTTAAATTTCATCTGTAGCTATATATACATAATATATGCATACATACACCATACATTAACATATAAAAAATACAGAGATCTTATAGTTTTTATTCTAGCATTTTAGTCCTGAGTCAGTAAAACATAGTAATATAAAAATCACTGATTTATCTCCACTTTATCTTTTCATCCAAATTGTGTCTGACAAAAATGTGATGAGTTTACTTATTAAGTAAGGGATAAGTCTCTGGCCAATATTTGTGAAGACTTTTACGACTTTCTTTTGCCCTGATACGTAACCTCATACAAGCCATAGACTACCTTTTAGGCTGAGGAGACATCCAGTAGCTGTCTGAATGTCTCCAAAGCCATCTGAGTAGATAAAATATTCAGTTTATTTCCAATCAACCTTTTTTCCTTTCAGCGTCAGAAAGTTACTTCTTCCCTGAGTCCTTTAAGAGCCGCCAATATTGGGGCAAGGACCTAACGTTTGAATGACAGAGTGGCTGGAATAGGAAGGGAAAAGTTCCAGCAGGGTGCACACAGGAATGGAGGAGAGGAGTTTGAGGAAGAACATATTAAAGGATTCAGAGGAACTGGAGCAAATATCAAAGGCAGCAGTAAAAGGAGGAAGGAGGGACAGAGGTGATGAGAAGGGAGAGGTTTTAGAGAAGTCAGTTGGTAGTGATCTTGTTACAAAGAGGTCACTGTAGTTCTAAATTATCTTTACTAAAACCATGCTAACAAGAAAGGAAGCAGACAAAATTGGTTGCTCATATAGTCAACAGGGCCAAAAAGGAGATTCTCAGCTGTCTGAGAATCTCCCATGTTCTTAACTAATGGTACCTTTATAGTTATAAACAGGGAAACTTGGGACTTTAACACAGCTTCTGTTGCTTACTGTGGAACAGAGCCTCCTAGAAACAAAGAGGCCTAGGACTCTAAACCAGCCTCTGTTTGCCTACCACTCTGAAGCAAATCTTACGAACAGCTGCTTGCCTGAAACTCTAACCCAGTCTTTTACAAACAGAGAAACCTAGAAAGCTAACTTGGCCTCCATTCATCTGGGACCCTAACCCAGATTCTAGAGTAGACTTAGAATCTTAGGAACCAAAATCTGTCCTTAGCAGTTTCAATAGACATTTGTCCAGAGCAACGGTTTAAGAGTTGGACTCAGCAATGGATCCCTGATCAATCAATCAGGAATGAAGACAAGAGCTTCAAATGTACCCACTTAAGGGCCTGGGTAAGGGATCCAGGAGTCCAGTGATAAATGTGATCCTATCTGAATCACAGCACCAGAACTGCCAAAGAGAAAAACAGAGCTAGACAATAGTTTGTGTAGTAAAAACAGATTTTATTCAAGGTTAGTACAGCAGGGGAAAAGAAACCTCATAATAGAACTAAGCTCAGTTCTGAATACAGCATGGGCAAGTGCGAGTTTATGGCCAAGGATCAGGGTTGGGAGTCAGTGCAGGAAAATTTACTAAGAGGAAATATTAGAGGTAAGTAGGATTCTGGATGAATTGATCTCACAGGATCAGGATTGCTGAAGACAGGCCAGGTTGATCAGATATCATCAGCTCTGGTGATGGTGGAGGATGAGGAACCTGATCAGATATTGAGAGGGATCAAATATCAGACATCAATAGAGGGAGGTTCTTGCTAGACTGACTTAGCAGAGTTTTTGCTAAAAACGGATTTTATAAGGAAGTACATAGATGGGCCAAGGAGAAGTTTCAGAAGCCTGACTGAAGTTTGTTCAAGCAAAGCATCTTTGTCAATGACATGATTAAAAATGTTTCCTCTTTCAAAATATCTGTTATCATTATTGTAGCCACATGTAATTAGCAGAGAATTTTCTGCTTAAATTATAAAATCTTTTAATAATTTCACCCTCATACAAGAGTAGACAATCTCACACTTACTCACCCTTAAGTACCAATAGGACTGATAACACCAAAGAGGGTAGCATGGGGCTTGAGGTACATCGTAGCAGGGAATAAAACACTGTCTGTGCGTGGGGTAAGGCCTGACTTTTAAGTCCCAGCTCCATATTGGCTAACAAGTAACTGCCTGAGCTGTGATTTCCTCATCTATAAAAAGGAAAACATTTAACTTTGAGATTTTTCTGGCCAAAAGAATTAATTAGCCCTGTAATCATTCTGGACCTTCACCTGTTATCTTCTGTAACATGACTTAGAACAGCTGTTCTCAAACTTGAACATCATCAGAATCACCTGAATGGGTCTTAAGCCTCACACTGCAGGGCCCCAGCGCCAGAGTTCTTGATTCAGTAGGTCTAGGGCAGAGCTAAGAATCTGCATTTCTAGTAAGTCCCTGGGGATGTTGATGTTCCTGGTCTAGGGACTATACTTGGAGAAGTACTGTAATATGGCAACATCACAGAGCCATTCAGAAGGCCAGAGGCCGCTAACTTCAGGGCAGAGTGAACTAAATCCTATTCAAGAGGTTAACTGAAAGTTAGTGATTTCTTAAGCCTCTTTATGAGAGTGATTCTCATTTGTATGTTCCCATCCAGGAAGGAGAGAATTTAGAGCAAGAATGGCATTAATGATTGCTTTTCCTGCTGGCATTTTGCCTTTCTTTTAAAGAATTGTGCATCCTAAATGGAAATGTCAGCTCATGTTCTGATTTTTTTATTGGCTTGGTTTGAACCTCTACCACACTTTCAAATGGGAGGTGGGCAAAGTCTCCATTTACAATATTATATAATATTGTAAATTTACCTATGTTTCTATTCATGAGTTGATGTACTATATTTTACTTTCAAAGAAAGGTCAATGATAAAAGGAATAAATTTCCCCCCTTTGTTATTTTAAAATTTTATTTATTTTTATATTATTACAAAGTCGTCTTTGTGCCTTTTGGGGTAAAGTCAGCTTGTCCTAATTACATTTATAAAATAAAAGCTTCCTCTGTTCCCCTAATGTTTCAACATTTTTATTGCTTCGCATCTGGATATTTTTAGGGCCTAATATGCAAGTTCATGGTTCTGTGAGAACACCAAATGACTGTGCAAATATGCATTAAAACAGTGGGAATTTGGGTTACCTTGTCCAGACAATGCTGACAGAAGCACTGTACATATAAAATGGCAAATATGATTTTTAAAACAATAATAATGGCAAATACATTTACTGAGCTGGGAAAATAATGTGGATTGTTTTTGTTATTGTTCTTTGTTAGGTTTTGTTTTAATAAGTTTACTAGATATTAGTAAAAGTGCTGTGGCCAAGAAATATGGGTCATTTGGCTTAGTTCCTTTTCTCAAAAATAATTCAACCTAAAATTATTAAAAATGTTTATATTTTTATGTTAATTTCCTCTGAAAGACTCCAGTTAAACCTGACATTTGTGCGAAATGAAATTAGTAGATATTCATATTATTTTTTTACACATAAGTTATAAAGTGATTGTAGTTGTTCTTAAATCAAACTCACTTATTTGGAATTATCAGGAAAATGACAGTCAATTACTCAGATGGTTATGATTTAGTCAAAATATCAAATTGACAACAGATTTTGTTTTGTTCCTATTCTTAATCTGAAGTTTGGTTTATGTGGATATCATCTATTCTCTGGTATGATTAATAGTACAACTATTTTAATACTTATTTTTAAGCTTCAGAGCTTTCATGATTATTGTCCCCTATCCTCATCATTAATAATGGCCATCTGCACTTCTTTTCCTTTAATGAGTGGAGTGATTTTACTTTATCATCAGTATGTTCTGGGAATAGAACTGTTAATGCTATACTCAGACGAAAAAGTGCCTGAGGTAATTATGGAACCCAACTGAAATTTCAAAATTAAAATATTTCCCCAAGCTTTGTAATATTCATTTCAGGCATAAGCTCACCACCATTTCTAACTGACAAATATCCAGTAAAGCACTTCTATCACATCAATTCTTTTTTGAATACAAAATGAATAAAATCAGTGAAAAAAATAAACTCTGCTATTCTAATACTGTTATTCTAACCAGGAACCCAATTAGAGCTGAACTTTATTACCTTTTAAAATGCCTTTTACTTTTCCTTTTTTATAATTTAAAGTAAACCTGGAAGTAAAAAAAAAAAAAATGAGCCATACTTGCTAGTTGATAATACCTAGTATCAGGACTAATGTCTACACATTTTGGCTATGTCTGCATAATCCTTTAAAGGTCACTGTTTCTTAATAACCTGAATTCTCTAAAGGCTAAATTTATGTTCTATAGCACCAAATAATGATTTTGGCTCTGTATTTCTATTGTCTCAAGTCTTTTATTTATATCTCTTAAGATCTATTTTTACTCACAGCATTTTTTTTAAGATTTTATTTATTTATTTGAGAGAGAGAGAGCACATGAGAGGGGTGAGGGTCAGAGGGAGAGGCAGACTCCCCGCCGAGCAGAGAGCCCAATGCGGGACTTGATCCTGGGACTCCAGGATCATGACCTGAGCCAAAGGCAGTCTCTTAACCAATAGAGCCACCCAGGCGCCCAGCTCACAGCATTTCTGACACCAAACTTCTGGGCTTTAAGCTCTCCACCTATATGATCAGATAGGTGGGTTGAGCCCAAATCAACCAATTTCCCAATTCTGCAGATACCAACTGGTTATTCTATAATTCAGTTCAATTCTGACACGACCTAGAGTTAAAGCAGACCCCACAGGTTAAGAGCTCAGTCCCACAAGATGGTACTCCATTTCAGATGTTAATCGTATATCCTGGACCTTTTGTACTTCTGACCAACTGGTTATAAACCAGGAATTCCCCACAACCTCCTTTTCAGGTTCCATAACTTGCTAGAAAGGCTCACAGAACTAAAAAAAAAACCTGTTTACTTACTAGTTTATTACAAAGGATACAACTCATGAACAGCCAAATAGAAGAGATGTACAGGGCAAAGGGCCCAGAGCTATTATGCCCTTCCTAGGGGCACCACCATTTCAGCACCTCCTTGTGCTCACCAATCCAGAAGCTCTCCAAATCCTGTAGTTTAGAGTTTCTATGGAGTTTCCATCACATAGGGATGATGGAGTAAATTATTGGCCATTGGTGATTAACTCAATCTTCAGCCTCTCTCTTCTCCATGGAGGTCAGGTGGGTGGAGATTAAAGCTTTAACACTACTCACATGGTTGGCTGCTCTGGCAATCAGCCTCCATCCTAAAGGTATCTAGCAACCCACCAAGAGTCACCTTATTAACATGGACTCAGGTATGGTTGAAAGGGGCTTATTATGAATAACAAAGTACACCCCTCTCATCCCATCAATAAGGACATTCTAAAGTTCTTAGGAGCTCAATGTCAAGAATTAGGAATGAAGAGGAAATGTATATTTCTTACTATATCACAATATCACTTACCATTAAACATTACAATTAAGATATAGGTAGGCTAAAAATCCCAAATTACTAATAGAATCCACCCAAATTTCAGAATTATACTTGAGGAGCAGTGTAATGGGCCCTTTAAAGTCAAGTCTAATATGTTCATCCATTCTGTCTTACCAATCAAGGGGTTATAATGTAACTAATTTGATGTCATATCATTCTCCCAAAGTTAGCCACATTAAACTAATCAAATGTATGACTGTTTTTCTTGTTGCTATGAATATCATCACTATTCTTCTTACTCAAGATGCCACTACAATGTACGATGTGTACCAGACAACAGTCTCGTTTCCATTTGAAGTTAGGCATTGCAGCCTTAAGTGAGACTCAGAAAAAAGAATTTAGAACAGTGCATCAAATAATCTAGAAAGCTTTTAAAAATTGGCACCATGTAAGTCTAGTGTCTTATAGACAAAATCTATGTCTCTGATTATGATTAGAACTGCAGCTTTTTCATTACTCATTTTAAATGTTCCTATCTTCCATGATTATTTTCCATGATTCTGATTTGATAGATCTGGGATGGGGCCCAGGAATTTATAGCTCTGAAAGCTCATCAGGTGATTCTTCTGGGCAATCAATTTGCAAACTCTTTAATCATATAGGTGGAGAGCTTAAAGCCCAGAAAGTGAAGTGACTTACTCCGTTAAGGTGCCTGAAATTTTACCATCACAATTTTCTTTCCCAGAACTTTAAGACTTCTCAGTCTTCAATATTTAAATGGAAAGATTTTCAAGAAAGTTTGTGTAAACTATATGACAATAAGATCAAGAACTAGAACCCAAGATATGTAATTAGGGAGAGTAGAGATTCTTAGGGAAACAGGAATAATAAGATAAATTCATTCTCACTTGCATTATTGCATTGGAGAGTGCCAATGACACAGGAGGTAGGTAGAACAGGGAGTCTTTGCCCTATTGTAAGGGTATAAAGATAAGTATAAGGATAATGTAAATGAAGAACTGAAAGTTTCAGTAACTTCCACAAATTATACGATTTTGTACAAGAGCTAGAGCCTAAACTCCAAGTCAGTACACCAAACCCCATACTCTTTCTGCCATTTGTTGCTGAGTGATTATCTAATTTCCAATCTTATTTCAGAATGACCCCTGTAATTGGGGATTATATGCATAAGGAAAATCATACTTAAAATTTTTTTAAATAGCCCTATCAGTATCATGCACAAATCCTAACATATAATAAGTGTTAAAAATATTTGATATTTACAGTTGTCAAAATTTCCCATAAATGTCTTCATTTCAGTTTCTTCCTTCCACGTGTTTTGCCATCTTTCCTTCAGTCAGGTTTAATTTAAAATTGGAATCCTATTATTTGACAGCTTCATTTTCATATCATGGATATTGTGTTTAAGATCAATCTTTGTCCCACTGGTATGTCATAATTTAGAAGCCTAACAATAGGCTAAGCATAAGAATAAATGTAAAATATTCTTTCTTGTGTTTTGGTTTGTTTGTATTGTTTTTCAGCAAAATATGCCAGGATACAATTTCTGAGTTTCCTAGAATTTCTTAGCCAGAATGTTTAACCTAAAAATCAAGCCCTCTGCAATCTGGGCCAATATCTTTTTTTTTCCCCCCAAATTCCTTTTTCACTACTCTTCTCACACTGCAATATTTCCCTCATGTTATGGGTTGAATATTTGTGTTGCCCCCCAAATTCATATATTGAAGCCCTACCCCCAATGTGATGGTATTAGGGGGTGGGTCTTTTGGGAGAAAATTAGGATTAGGTAAGGCCATGAGGATAGAGGCGTCCTATGTTGGGTTGGTATCCGTGTAAGTCATGAGAGAGCTTGCCTTCTCTCTCTACTGTCCACCATGTGAGGACACAACCAGAAGTCAGCAGTCTACAACCCCGAGAGGTCTCTCACCAGGACCTGACTGTGCTAGCAAACCAATCTTGGATTTCCAGCTTCCAAAACTGAGAAATAAATTTCTGTTGTTTATAAAACACCCAGTCTATGGTATTCTGTGATAGCAGCCTGAACCAAGGCACTTCGCCTGAGCAACTCGGTGTCCCCATGTAGTTCCTGCTCTTCCTTTCAAAAATATTTTTTGCACATTCTGTTTGCCTTTCCAACTTCTGGAGTAGTCAAATGCTACCTATCAAAACATATTACAAACACTTCCCTATTTCCCTCAGTAGGAACTATTCTCTTCCTCATATGTGTTAAACTCATCATTTCTACCCTATAGTTATTTTTGTACATTGTCTCTTCTACAGGACAATGCTTTGCCCAGTTGTCAGTTATTCCATGAATAAATGATTGAATTGATGAATGGATTATTAACCAGATTTTTAAATTTAGGATTCAATTTCAACTGTTTTCATTATTATTAAACAACTAAGTACAATTCCCATTTTCCATGCCAACCAACAAAACAAAACAAAATAAAACAAAAAACACTGCAAAAAATAAATCTGTATGATTCCTAAATACATCATTTTAATCTATTTTTGATGGGATTGCTGTGAAGGTCACTGGTACCTATTTACTGTTGAAGACTATAAATAACAAAAAGGAGTAATTCTGTTCTCTCATTGTGTACATTGAGTCAATATATCTCAATTCCTTTTTCCCATACTCACATTCAAATTTATAAAAATACAGAGTGATTCCTCAGATATAATACTTTATTTAAGATAAGAAACTGTTGCCTTAAAAATTATTGAAATGCAGTAATTATTTCTTGTTAGGGTTTCATCTCAAAAGAAGCACAACCAACTTAATTAAAAAAGAAAAGCTGAAAAAATAATTACTTATTTTTTAAAAATTTGAAAGAAACTTCAAGCTGTTTGGGAGCATTTTTCTCTTGTGATTTTTCTTCTTTAATGTGAAGTTAAGGAAGATATGTTTTTCTAAACTAAATATGTTTTAACAAATTTATTCTTCTGATATTTAACAATTAATCCTAAAAGGGACTAAAACTATAAGGTTTATAGTTTTTGCCTAAATATTCTACTTTAGCAGAGAAATAATTATATTTCTTTTTTATCTTAATTATATTTCTAAGAAATTCCATGATAAACGAGAATCTTAACTTTAAATACAGAATAGTAAAATAAGACGGTAATCAGGATATTAGATAATATTTTGGATCAAGAAAATGACATTAATTCATTTCTTAGACAAAATGTTGTGACTTCACCCTTCAGAGTTGGTAGGGAAATTATCGTGCTATATAGCAAGGATTCTTGTGCTACTTTTCAGTTAAATTCAGATTAACTGCTGAAGTGGTGTGAGCATCTGGCATACATTAGAACAAAACTAGTTGACAGCATTAAATGAAACTACAGTTATATGACAGATTCTTCAGTAATATTAATATGTAATAAAGAAGATAGCAACAGGCCTTAAATACATCAAAATGCCGTTTTGTTTCTACATACTTATTCTAAAGAAACAACCACGAATGTGAACAATGATTTAGCAACTCAGCAATGTTTACAAACTCAGCAATAAACTCTGTTTACCACAGAGAGAAATTAGGAACAGCCTATGTTTCTAACAAAAGTGGAATCTTTAAATTATGGCCTCTCTATATACAGATATACAGAACAGTATGCAAAATGATGTAAAACAATGTAATGCCATAGAAAACTGTTGATGTTATGCTAATTTTATAATCAGATTCTAAAATACAGCTTCATGATCATATTTTAAATTAAATTAAATTAAGAAATACAATACAATAAAATAATTCTCTATTTGTTAGGTACAAACCAAAGTGCCATAACAACGAAACCACAAAACACAGTAACAAAGAAGATAGAGGCTTATTTTTCACTCATGTAACATCCATATGAACCAGGACATGCTGTCACCTGATCCCAATGAAGTCCTCCAGGAACTCAGATATTTCTTCTGTCTTGATAATTCATGATCCTCTAGGGCACAGATTTTAATTTTTTCTCTTGAAAATAGGGGTTCACAGATTTAATAATCAAGTTATGAATCTTCACCTCAGAGAAATACGCATGTGTTTGCTTGTATGTGTGCGCGCACGCGCGCGCACACACACACACACACACACACACACACACACACACACACACACGTCTACACTGTTGCAGGCTGTTTTCAGGAGTTCACAGATCCCGAACTAGGATCTGCATGGCTGAAACTAGCTCATCACTAACCCACATTATTCACACTGCAAGGGGAAAGCTGCAAGGGGAAAGCTGCAAGGGGAGCCAGAAAGTGTAGTCAAAACTTGGGTAGCCATATGCCCTCTTAAAATCTGCGAGGAGAGTGGTGGTCTATTCCTAAAGAGAAACAAGGAAGAGGAGAATCAAATCTGGGAACATTTAGCTGCCTCTGCCACAAACTGCATAAAAATGTTGATATCTACATGTCAGATATTAATAATACTTATGTCTGAATGATGACATAATGAGTTATTTTTAATTTTCTTTTTCATTCATTTTATTTTTTCAAATTCACTTTATGATATTGAACATTTCTATTTTCTTCTGAATTCCTAAAGACATCCTTTGAGATCTAGTTTGTGAAAAATAATTGTAAATGATTCATATGTGCTGTTGAAGAGTATGTTTTCAATTAATAGGTTTCATATATATCTCTTACATTGTTTGATAATGAGTTCTTCAAATCTTCAGTTCCTGTACTAATTTTCACCTAATGAGAAAAGAATATAAAAATCCTCCAGTATAAGTACGAAATATTCAATTTTTTTCCTTGCAATGAAATAAATATTTGTTTTTTATATTGGAAACTATGTTGTCTTTGCACATAAGAGTATCATTGTTTTATATTTGTGGTGAAACGTTTCCTTTGTCATGTGCTGACACCATGCTGTTAATGGTTTTGCATTAAATTGTGTTTTGTTTGATAATAATATTCACACACTAGCTTTCTTTTGCTTAAAACTTGCCTAGGAAATCTTTTTTTAAATTTCTAAATTCTTAGTATTTCTGAATTATATTCCTTTATATATATCTCTTGTGCATTATATAATGTAATTTTCTTTCTTATGTAACCTAATTTCTGAATAACTTCACTTTTACCATCAGTAATTTTTTGTCTCTTATTTACCATATTTTGCTTATATTTTCTTCTTTTTCTACAATCTGTTGGATTGATTTTGCTGTTTTTTTATTCTTCCAAACCACCCTTATTTAGAAATTATGCACTCTATTTCTATTCTTTAAATAGCTAACTTTAAATTTTTAACATGGATACTTAACAAGATTTAGAGTTAATCAATATCTCTATTCTCTTCCTGAATAATTGAAAAATCTTACATTACTTTAATTCTGATCTCCCATTCTACACTACTTCTATATTATTGTAGTCTAATGATCAACCTAATCTATGGTTGAAGTGGAAAGGGAGTTTTCCCAGCTCTGCAAGCCATATTGACATGAAATCTATTTTAGAACTTTTATACTTCTATAATTTAAAAAAGAGGTTATTTTACAGGGTATTTCTAGAGAGGAGAGATGATTAACTCAAATATGATTCTGTAATTAAAATATATTTTATTAAAATAAAGAGAATATAAGGCAAATTACTAAATATCAAAACCAATATGAAAGTTCAAGTCATTTGTCCTAATTAAAAAAAAAAAAAAAACTAGTTAGGCAACCATTACACAGCAAACAAGTGGAAGATACAAAAGTTGAGAATGTTTTTGCTAGAGAAATAATGTTTATGCTTTGCTTTCAACTGTGATCATTATTCCATCCTTATTTCATTATTTCCTTATAAGAAGTAAAACTTTTGAGCATGATTTGTAGATATCAAGGCTTAAAGCTGTAAAACATGAGACATCCTGAGTTCCAAAAATGAGGAAGGAATTAGAAACTCTGCCCCCCATCTCACCTCTGCTGTATTTCCATCTAATATTATAGATATAAACAAAAAGGTGACTAATGAAGTGGCATTATTTGAGATGTGCCAAAAGTTCTGCCTATTCCCAAATCTTCCTATTTAGCCTAAGTCTCTAAAAAAATCACCAGAAGAGTCGCCTTCAGGTTTCAATCATTTTGTTTCAAAAAAAAGAAAAAGAAAGAAATATATACAAGACAAATATATACATTCAGTTGTATTAATACATAAAATATAACTCATAAATGATGTAAATGTTTTCTAATTATCCTCATTTGGTTTGAATCAATGTATCCCTTTTGTTGTTTTCTAAAGTTACTTATTTAAAACGACAGACCAGCTAGAGTACACCATGATAGTCAAAGTCAAGAATTGATATACATCTGACAAGTATATTTACTAAAATCAAGAACCTAAAATAGAATATGTTTCTGGTAGTCTATGAACTGAGGTTACAAAAATGGCATTTACCCTTCTTGAATCTAGCATTCAAAATAAACTTCTGGATGTCTCAATGATGATGATGATGATGATAGCACTGGAGAGTCATCTCTGTGTAAGTGCTTCTTATAAACAGCCTCATTTATATTTATCACATTCCTATGAGACAGGTAACTATTATAAGGTCATTTCACAGGTGCAAAAACTGAGACTATGAGAGAGTAATTAACTCGTACAAGTTCATATATTAAAATATAGTAGTCCTGGGATTCAGTCTGCTTAATTTCAAAGCTATGAAGTTAACTATTCAACTAAATTGTCTCCTTACTCTGAAATGTTTACACAGCATCTATACCTTCCTTTGTTCCACTCCCAAAAGGCCCCCAAGTGTTCATACCATTCCTTTGTTTTCCCTACAGCAAATCCATAGGTACAGCAAGACCTATGGGGTATAGTTTTCACATACACTTAAACATGGGTACAATTGAAGACCTCCTTTAATTATTGCCAGCACCCTCTCAGGGATATTGTTCAATGAAAGGTAATGTTAAAATTAAAGTTGTCCCTAGGTGTGAAATAGCCAATTTTGTAACAAGTGTAATCAGGAACAGTCAGTGGCTGTTCTTGGATCTTCTCCAGCACACACCCCATGAGAGTGGCAATTCTTCGTCCATTGTTTATTTTAAATAGCAGCCAGTAGGATTTGGATAGTGACAGGGTGTTTAGTGTTTTCTTGGCATTTGGTAAGTAAAAAAATGTCAGTAAACTTCCTGATGATACCAATTTCATAAAGGACTGAGAGAGCCCTTGCTTATTGTTGAAACCATGTTTGAAAAGAATCTCCAGCACTCTCAGTTTAAAGAAAAAATACTTTTTTTGTTTATGTTGAAGACATATGAAATGAAAGAGATGATTTTGTCATCTCTAGACAGTCTTTTGCCTCTTTCCTAAGTGTGTTAGCAGAAATCAACAATAAACAATATTTAAAAGTAAAGTCATAAGTATATTTTTAATGAACTGGAGAAAAACATCCAGAGAAGAGCTGATTTCTAGAACTATAGTGCCCTAGATTTGGGATCCACTGGGTTCTTATCTCTGTTCCCACTGTTCCACTTACCTTGACATCTATTATGCTTTTAGTGCAGGGATTACATAGTGTTTTTCTGAATAGAAATGCCCATGTATACAATAGTTGGATTTCTTTTACTTTCATAAACTCCTTTACACAGATATTCAAAGCAAATTCTATCTTTAACGTTTCTCCAGAAAATGCTTTTATTAAAGATCCAAAATAAAAGTAATGCCTCACTTGTAATCTTATATTAGAGATGGATGATACTACATTATCTTTTCTCTTATGGATAAAAGGTAGGATTTTTTCCCCTTTCAGCATTTATCAACAAAGATGTCAAATATCAATAGAGTGTTATAACTCTTTCATACAGCATTTTATTCTCATAATACACTTGTTAGATTGGTAACGATAAAAACAAAAAAAAATTTGTAAGAGGAAGCCTCATTTTCAAGAAGTAGCATTATCACATAAAATGCTCAAGTAAAACAGTGCCTTGTAGTTCAATGACTGCCATAAAATTGCTGGAACGTTGATAAAAGGTAGAGGTGACCAGGAAGTGTTTGCTAAGGGGAGAAGGTAACTGTTCAATTAAATAGTTTCTTTCAAACAAACAGAAACTCAAATTTGTCGATCCATCTCTCCTAATAAACTTCCTCCAGTCTTAGCAAAAAAGAGTTCATTTGGTCAGGTTTTCTTCCTATATTTGGAGAAATTAGAATATGTTCTGAGATTATGCTATAATAAATGGTGAAGAAAATAAGAGAATAAGTGAAATATCAACTAAAGCATAACACATGAACTTAATCCAGCCTATCCATAGCCCTCTGCACACACAAGCTTACCCTCAACTGCCCCACAACTGAATATGAATCTAAAACTCAACTAACAATCAAACCCACGCATGTCTCTCAGAGCTGATCTTTGAAAGATCATTATAAAAAACAAAGAAAGTAAACAAGATGTTAAATGTTATCAATAACCCACAAATGTAACCAATGAAGAAATAAAACACCTGACACACTGTTGGCTAAAATCATTCACATGTTTGGCAAATAGAGTTCAATGACTAGTTAAGTATATGTCACTCATGATGCCGTGTACCTAGACTGTAAAAAGACACAAGACCTTGAAAGGATGCAAAGCAATCAGCTTACAACCCTTGTGATGTCCGTTCCTTTACAAAAATGTGTGAGAATTCAGAGAAATATATTGATGTCCATTTATCTCACCAATGACTCAATTCAGATGGTTAGTAAGCAGTAAAATTATCTTCCCAAGAGAGAGTTGCACAGATTCTGCAGTGTGAGTTATCTGTTCTCAAAAGTTCTCTAAGTATATTCTGGTTGAGGGGAAAGTTGCCAGCTTTTAAGGTAAATTTGAGGGAATGTTCATGGGAGAAGATTTTTTTAAGGACCTTCGTTCACTTAACATACACAAGAAATTGCATGTTTTCAATAAATAATGGTTGAAATATGAAATGTTTGGGAATCTTTGGAAGCTATTGCCTATAACAAATGGCACTGCTGACCCTTTAGGAATGTGTCTTATTTTTATACAGTATGAAATAGTCTATTTTGCCATTATCCATTAATTTGATCTGGAGGCTATATTGTGATATCCATAGAGATTAAACCTGAAACTCATGTTTTTATTCTTGGCAGTGACTCAGACATTAGAATTGTGAACATTCTGACAAGGTTTCTGAATGATGCCAAGCAATATCTTTAGTTGACAGACATAGATTTAAGCATATTTTTCTTTTAAATCATTCACAGGCTTTAATTTTATTTTATATTTATAAAAAGTAAGAAAGTCACCTACTGGCTCTTTAGTTACAGAGTAGAAACAAGTAGTCAAAGTTGTGATGTGACAGGGCACCTGGGTGTCTCAGTCGGTTAAGCGACTGCCTTCGGCTCAGGTCATGATCCTGGAGTCCCGGGATCGAGTCCCGCATCGGGCTCCCTGCTCAGTGGGGAGTCTGCTTCTCCCTCTGACCCTCTTCCCTCTCGTGCTCTCTATCTCTCATTCTCTCTCTCTCTCAAATAAATAAAATCTTTAAAAAAAAAAAAAAGTTGTGATATGACATAGGAAAAGAGTGCACAGCTTTGGTTCAAATCATGGCTCTGTCATTTCCCACATGTGATATTAGGCAAATTTGTCAACTTCATTGAACTTGTTTACTTATCAATGAAATAGTAATAATACCTGACTTACTGGGCTGTGTGAGGGTTAAATTAGATCACAGATATGTAATATGCATGATACAGTGTCTGGTACAAACTTCTTAGATGCATTCACAGTCTAGAAAGAAATTCTAATCGTCTTCAGTACAGATATAAGGTTATATCAAGGCTAGATCTAAAGTCCAACCAGATATAAAGGGAAAAAAGTTCAGGATTGGGATTGCTCTTGTAAGGTTTGCTTGAAGACAAATTGTTGGTTTGACTTTGCTCTTTCATTAAACTGATTCTGACTGACTTTGGGAAATCAACCAAAACAGTTCCTGAGAGCTGTATTAACACAGATTTCAGTTGGCTCTTTTCTAGGCTCACCTAAAATATGAAGGTAGATAGGACCAAAACCAGATGTGTGTATTGAATGCTTAAGGTTTCTATTAATTGTAATATTTATTCAGTGAGTTGTCAGAGACAAGGGTTACTCAGCAGATGCCGTGAAAAGAACTACCTTGTCTTTTCCAAACTGCAATATTATATTTTAGAGCCTCATCAAAGCCACATGGTCAGTGTTAAAAATTCCAACCATGCCAGCAAGTTAAGGAACAGGCTAGATAAAAAGGTGGTTCTTACAATTTCATTCTGGGAATAACATTCATTTGAAATTACACTCTAGTTTAAAAATTAAACTCTAAAATGCAATATAAAGCATCACTATGATGGGCATATTTTGTGAGTCTGGAAGAATTTTTTAACATATGCTTTAAAAAAATGATTATGGCCACATCAGTTTAAATTAGATTAAGCAATAGAAAACCCAGTTTTGTTCTTACAGAGCAGATAGTCAAGCAAAAGAAGTATATTTTAGTTAAATGTCATATTTAGACAATTCAATTAAAGTATCTGAAAATTAATAAACATCTTCTTGGGTGTCAGAAGAATTGTGCATAAAAACTTTTGTAGGATTTAATCCTGTTGCCAAGATATCAGATTTTGAAATAAACATATTAAAATTAAAATGGTTTTTCAAAACAGAATAAAAAACGTTTTGTATACAATCAAGACAGGTAATGATGCAAAAAATTGCTCCATAAATCAATCAGCCCTCTATACTTGTTTCATTAAAGGATAATATACTGGGATATCATTTCAGCAACATTGCCAAAGCTTTCCAGATTTGATTTCAATCCAGAACTTTTAGCAGAACTCAGCACTTTAGGGAAACAAAGCAACAAAGGAAAAAGGAAAATCCAGGTAGATGTACATTTCCACGATATTTAAAGCATAACAGCATAGTTGTAGCCAATTAGTCATCATGGCAACCAGCCTACATAAAATATTAAAGCAACCTGAAGACAAGCTGAATATTTCTGTTCAATCCTCCCATAACCTATATTATAAAGGCTTTAATATTTATTAACAATGTATTAATTTCATGTGCATTTATAGTTATATAATTGCATCTTTCCACAAATTTTTGAAAATCTGGCAGCAGATATGGGGGTTGGAGACAGGTGATATATTAATCAATCATCAAATACCTAACAATATACCCAACAAACCACAAGGCTATTTGAGTGAAACAATTATATCCTTTTCTGTTGTTGCTTCTAATCAATTATCAGGATTCACTGACAAGATACATATACTTCGTGTTGTGTTTCTTTTTCAAAGAGTCACCTACATATATTGAATCTAACATACACAATGACATAAAAACTTAGAGAACTAATAAATGTATCTGCAAAAATAAAGCCTAAAGAACAGTTGAGTGTGAGTATAGCATAAGCAACCATTCTGGAATTAGGGAATGCTTAAAATCTCAGATCTATCACTTACTAGAAATTGACAACTTGAATCTCTCTACTCCTGTTTCACCTGTAAGATAAAAGACATAACATTGAAATGGAATGTTTCTATGCCATTGTTTTCAGGCATCATTATTTCCCTAGGAAATTCAAGATAATTAATGAAAATATTTACAAATTAAAAGTTCAATAAAAGTAACAAAGAAATAAATAATTTTCCAATACGCCAGAATGACCTTTGAGAAAAATATAATGAAAAAAAAATACTATGCCCCAAATATTAAGTATCTAGGAATAAAGTCTATTAGAATTGCATAGGACAGAAATGAAACATATCATCAAAATTTACTGAAAAATATGAATATGAAAAGAGACTTGAAAAAATGGAAGACTATGTCCCCTGATGCAAAAAAAAAAAAATCAGTACTTCCTAAATTAAGTTTACAATGTCAAGAATTTTAATAAAAACTCCAACACTTGAGTTTTACATCTGGACAAGTTGATTTGAATGTGCATATGGGGAAAAAAGTCAGAGGACAACTGACAAAGATCACCTTAATTTCCCCTCAGCTTAGGCTGGTTTCTTCTTGACTTTAGGACTTTGACCTCCCTTTTCTTAGATAATTTACTTTAGAAAATTTACAATTGTAAATTCTTACTCTGCTATTTTGAGATGTAAATAATTTTCTCCCAGCCTCTCCTCAGTTTCACATCCCAGGAATGTGTTCCTTAAGAACATGGGAACTATCCCTTTGAAACATAATCATCAAGTTAGGTAGTGCCTTTCTAACCCAGTCTCTTTGGGAAGGAGGGAGCTTAATTTCCACCAAGTACCACCTAGCACATACAGATGGTCTAGTCACATTGACCAACTTCCCTCTAATATCCAGCAATACTTTTCTACTAACTCACCCCAGCACTTAAAAATGCTCCCATCTTTTGTGTCAGCAAATTTGAGTTCAATCTCTATTCCAAAAGGTATGACAATTTTCCAAGGGGGTCAAAACTTAGAATCCCCTGGAGAGTTTTTTGAACCACAGACTGCTGGGCCCTACCTTCACGTTCTGATTTGGTAGGTCTAGGAGGGGCCAAGAATTTTTCTTTCTAAACTTGTTCCCAGATGCTACTGTTGTTGCTATTTTGAAAACCAGACTTTGAGAAACAATTATCTAAGGCATTTTCACAACATCAATGGGTTTTTACCATAGATCCTATTGTGTATCAGACAAAATGTATTTTATAAATTATTGTAATGAAAGGGAACAATGGATTCTTCTGTTATTGGTGCATGGCCAGGCAGACATTGGCAAACTTGGTTTTGCATTTCAAAAAATATCCATGATCAAAAAAAAAATCCATAATCTTGGATTATTTTGTATTATGCTCTATATTAGTTTCTTAGGGTTGCCATAACAAATTACCATAAACTATGTGGCTTTAAAACAACAGATTTTTTTTTTCTCTCTCATAATTCTAGAGGCCAGAAGTACAAAACTAAGGTAGTGGCAAATTTGCTTCCTTCTGGAGGAAGGAAGGTCAGGGTGAATCTGTTTCATGCCTCTTGTTAGCTTCCAACGGTTGCCAGCAATTCTTGGTATTCCCTGTTTTGTAGATACATCACTCAAATCTCTGATAGCCTCTGCTGTCATGTAGAGTTTGCCCTTTGATTAACTAATTAAATCTGCAAAGACCTTGTTTCCAAATTCTGAGGTTCTATGTGGATATGAATTTGATGGGACACGGCAATCCAGCATATGCTTTAACCTGGAGTTTCTTAACTGCTTTGTCGTCAGTGGTTGCAAGTGACAAAATACGGTTTCTGGTTCTTTATTAATGCTCAGGATGGCTGGGAGGAGTGCAGGGCATGCAGAGTCCACATCCTTTGGCACTATATAGAAATTCTCTAAGTACTCTGTGTGTCATACAAACATTGTCATTTTCTATGCACACCATGATGTGAAAAGCACTGGAAAGCGCTACAATCAACTGAGCTAAATAAATACAAATGAACTAAGGTAATAATTTTATATTCCTCTTTCACCACAATGAGGTCATACTATGCCAAGTTCTCTTAAGAAGTAAGAAATCCTGTAGAAAAAGAAATTAGTCCTCCTGTACTCCCTTTGGAAAAATTAAATGGTCCTACTCCAAAATTGTTTCATTGGAGTTTTATACTCCTCAACTTTGAGGCTCCACTAAATTATATTCCAATAATTGGCAATCTTTCAGGAAACATTTATTAAATGGTTATTATGTGCCAGACTAAGGATGCAAACATACTATATAAGATATAGTCTCTAACCTTAAAATTCAGTGAGGGATACAACTCAAAAGGAATAATTACAAAACAATCTGTTAAATTCAGTTGAGATACACAAAAGGAGCTCCTCCTTATAAAATGTGTCCACACAGATCTCATTTATTTCCCCAATACCCTGTGAGATAAGCAAAGGAGTTACTAATCCCACCTTAAAGATGAGGAAATTGAGACTCAGAGAGGTTAGGTAATATATCCATGATCATATAACTAAAGGAGGAATACAGGTTTTAGTTCCTCTTCCATTGCTGTTCCACTAACCCCACTTGTCTGTCTCCCACAAAGAATTTAAGAAACAACAGCAGGGCTGTTTTCTTCTCTGTATGGACAGGGAAGGGAGGAGGGTAACCTCTCAGTGCAGAGAATCTTGTGCACTGTTACCAGGGCTAAGCTTAAAAGCCATAAATTTATGACAGACATAAATATATAAAAAGCTAAGTCTCTAAGAGCAGTAACTTGTCCACCTAGCAAAAATATAGTACTTTTTTTCAGACGACTTGAAAGTCATCTGAAGAAACCCTGTCTTATGACTGAGTACTCTCCATGGTCTTTTATTTGCCAGGTTCACAGACAAAATATTACCAACTTCAGGAGTCAGCAAACAAGACTTTTGGGCATGGGGAGCACCAGAGCCCAAGTCAAAGTTCTTAGTCCCAAGGTCCTCTGAGGGGAGTGGTGAAGTCAAGACGCACAGGACTGAATAAAAGACAGGGTAAAGCATAACATTGCAACACTTTAAGTCTCATTGTTCCTCAAAATTGATTGCAGTTGTGCCAACTTCCCAGATTGTTAAATCTGTTCTAGTGCACTTTCCCATCCTCACATTTCATGCAGAAACAAAAGCAAAAACAAAAGTGTTTCTTCTAAATATGTTCCCTATGCAAGCAGAAGCTCCTTCCTCACAAATCTGATTGAAGAATGCATCCCAAACAACTTTGCATTCAAAGTTTCCAAGGAGCAAATAAAGATTTCCAGGAGAGCTGTAATTTCTTTTTTTTTCTTTTTATTTATACCATATTTCTCAGTTTCTGACATGGATATAATGATGAAATTAATATTATCTTTTTTTTCACTCTTTTTTTTATTATGTTATGTTAATCACCATACATTACATCATTAGTTTTTGATGTAGTGTTCCATGATTCATTGTTTGTGCATAACACCCAGTGCTCCATGCAGTATGTACCCTCTTTTTTTTTTTTTTAATTCATTCAAGACACACAGATACAGAGAGAGAGAGAGAGCATGAGCAGGGGGAGAACCAGAGGGAGGGGGAGAAGGAGACTCCCCACTGAGCAGGGAGCCCGATGCAGGGCTCCATCCCAGGACCCTGGGACCATGACCTGAGCTGAAGGTAGACGCCCAACCATCTGAGCCACCCAGGCGCCCCAGTATGTACCCTCTTTAATACCCATTACCGTGTGTGTGTGTTTGTGTGTGTGTGTGTCTGCCTTCCTAAACTAAAACCAGACATGGGAGATGAAGAAAACAAAAAGAAGATGTTTTCATTGCTATTAATAAAATTTTTCACTATTTAATGTCAATAATACATGATTATATTCTTATATAAAAAATTCAAATAAAAACAGATATATTCAGAATAAATTCAGAGGTTTCTTGTACTTCATACCCACAACTCCAAGTCCTCTCCCTCTCCACTGTCCATGCTTTGTGTTCAGCCTTTTCTTCATATGTGTATACTTATACATATGTATCTTTGAGGTTTTTTTCATAAATAAATCATCTTTACAAGTTGCCCTGCAACTTGTGGTTTTCAATTTAACAATCTCTTGAAATTTTTACTTGTGTCAGGGCATACAGAGCAACCTCTGCTTATTATTCCAAAGTATAAATGACTCATAATGTGTCTACTTACTCACTGTGTTTATTCTTTGGTGCCACTGCTAAGTTTTTCCACAAAAAATCTGCCATGTGTGGTGGACTTCATTCCATGTCTCAGCCTCATGACTGTCCTTTAAATATATTACACACCTGCGCTTAACATTAGAAAAGCATCCTAGTAAAACAGAATGGAAGTTTCTATTTATTTATTTTCAGTTTTATATAGAGCTTCATATTTATAGAGATGAAGTCACCTGAAAAATAAGCCAATAGAAAATCCATGTGTTTTAATACAATTGATTCCTATTTTCAATTAGAGTTGCACATACAGAGAAAAACCAATACAATGATCTACTCTTGAAATAGCACTCATAAATTACCATTTATGGGAAGAGTTTCATTGCTAAAAAGATTACAGAATATACAATTTTAAACATTATAAACAATGAATTCTCCCTAGTGTTTAAATTTTCACATTTTATAAAGTTCTTAAGCACCCCCTCGAAGCCAAAACAGCCTTATTTGGGACTTCTTTGAGAAATTGTTTTGGGACCATTTTTGCTTGCAGGCATCTGACCTCGGAGGGAGATGAACTTCCAGCCCCAGGATATAGTCATCACTTGATGTCATTATGCAAAACTCATTAAATAGGGATAAACTAATAATTCATAACCAAAACCCTATATCACTCTCTTTCCAGTCCACAGTTTACTCCCCAAATCTCATCTAAATCAAAGAAAGGTAGCCTAATTCTGCATTGAAGAAATCTTCAAAATTATACTCAGAAAAACAGTTTTTGAGGTAAGAGAGATTGGTTGATGATGTATTGCTTAACATATAGGGGGAAAAAAAAAAGACCACAAGATCATGTGAACTGATTGTCTTATTAGCCTGCTATTAGCCAGGAATAAATGGCCCCAGGGTTATCACTCCATAGGGAGTGAAAAAGTCACTGGAGATGAACCTGCCTCACTGCCCCTACTCTAACTTTGCTAAGGATTATACCGAATTTATAAATCTGTAAACTTTCACTGTGGTTTATATTAGTGTGAATCATAATACTGCTTTGTTGTCATCTTTCCAGGAAAGCCATGACCAAAACTTGAAAAAATTAATGTATATTACCTTTTTCTTACTTCTCTCCCTTCCTTCATTCCTTCCTTCCCCCTTCCCTCCCTTCCTTCCATCGTGCTATGCCTGCTGCCAGCCTTTCTTTTTCTTACCGTTGCTGCGCAGGATTTCTCAACCTCAACACTACTGACATTTGAGGCTAGATCATGCTCCCTTGTCGGGTGCTATCCTGTGCATCACAGGAGTTTAGCACCACCCCTGGTCTCTACCCACTAGGTGCCAGTAGTACCCCTTAGTTTTGACAACAGACACGTCTCCACACATTGTCAGATATACCATGCAAAATCACCCCCTTTGAAAACCACTCTTGTAGTATTTGTTAAGTATAACATTTACTGCAGCAAATTCTTAATCAAACCTCTCCTATCTACACACCTTGTCAGTCTGTGAACCGGTGTTACCTCCTGCCATCCCAGGAGTGTCACCTCAGCCACTATTCTCAACATCTTGCTCAGCCCAGGAATGGGAATATAACAAAATGATTACAATAAAAATAATTACCAACTTCTGTTCTAAGCACTTTAACATATTTTCCCATAATCTCTTTGTGATTCAGTTTCCTCATCTGTAAAAAGGAAATAATAATAGTAACTACCTGAAGGATCTTGTAAGAACTAAACAAATTAATGTATGGAAAGCATTTAGTTGGGTCTGGCATTTGATAAATGCTTCCTTAAGCATTAATAATGATCCTTACCTTTATTGTTATTGTTATCATACTCCCAGTTAAGTCTCACTGCTGCCCTAGCAAACAGGGGAGCTGGGATGTAAACATGCATCTACTTTTAATACCCAAGCCTGAGCTCATAAACATTAATGTTGCCTTAAAATGAGAAGCATTAAAAAATAACATATTAAGAGCTACATTTGTAATTTTAAATTTTCTAGGATCCAGATTTTAAGAAGTAGAAACAGAAAAAAAGTAATTTTATATTTTATTTTAACCCAATATATTAAAATATTATAATCTCAACATGCAATCAATATAAAACATCAGTGAGATTATTTATTTATTTATTTATTTTAGTACTAAGTCCTCAAAATCTGGTGCTTACAACTTAGTCTGAAGTAGATACATTTCAAGTGCTCAATAGACATATGTGGCTAGCCTACTACATTGGACACATAGGGTTAGACTAAAGAGAAGTCAAAATGATACCGTACATGTGAAGAGCCCTCCTCCCCATCACGTGCCAATCATGTGGTTGAATGTCTTGCCTTCCTCATTCAACTGAATCTTCTTTCGTGAATTGCCTATAGCTTGCCAGTCATTGCATAGCACACACAATAGGAAGTGCTTTGTAATTATTGAACAGAAGCATGAATGCAAAAATGAATAAATGAGAGAATGAAATAATATAAAAACCAAATAGCAAGCTGCATGTATATGTATATATTTTAACCTTAGAAAGTAGGCAAGTTTGAAAATTCAAAACCTCTATTGTAAGACTCATTTGGCTATTGAACGAAAAGTGTCAGAGCTATAACAGATGCACAACTCAAGTCTCCTGCTGTCAATCTGATAAAACCCTGAATATTTTCACATTAAAAATGCACATTAAATTTTTTTATGTATTCACATCCCACCTGTAGAATTACATGATTGTATAAAATTCATTTTAAACTCTCTTGAGGATAGAATGTAAGTGAAATCTCTTTAGAACATTTTACAGAACTATCACAAAGGAATGGACAATTGATATGAATGCAAAATTCTGAATTGTGGCTAAATAAAAGAAGTTTGAATCTCAGGTAACAGTCTTTTAAATGGTGAGTAAATACCGTCAGTTGTTTGAGCTATTTTGAACACTATTCTTTAGACACTGTTTTTTCTTAAAATATGGAGCCCAAGCTAGGCAGAGTACTCCAGATCATTGAATGAGCACAGGATACAATGAAATTATTAATTCTTTTAATAAATTTTGCAATTATAAATCTGTTCATTATACTAAATTTTAAAAGCTCTGCCAACTCACTTTTATAGGTCATTTTCATATATAGGTCCATGAATTAAGCACTGCCCAGCCTCTGCATATACATATGTACACAGATATGCATATTACATAGATACATAGACATAAAATTAAACTCTAAACAGTGTCACATGAGCTCCTATGAAATATAATCTTAAGTTTCAGCCATATTTCCAGGTTTTTAGATCAAAATTCATTTGGCTTCTGATGTCTACCACATTAACTATCTTTTCTACCTTTATGGCATCACAGATCTGATCAGCACATCCATATCTTCATCCAAATATTTATAAAAAATATTAAACAAGGCAAAATCTAGGAGGAAGTTCTGTAGGGTGGCACTAGGTGCAATAGTTCTCAAATTTCATTTGCAAAAGAATCACCCTGGGGAGCTTCTTTAAAATGCAGACATCTGGGCCTCTCCTTCAGTGATTCTGATTTAATGGGTCTGGAGTAGGGACTAGGAATATAAATTTTTAAAAAGCACCTGTGGAAATAAACGAAGAACACCAAATGAGAGCAAGCAAAGGCTATTTATTCAGAGCTTGTTATCACAAGGGAGTTAGCCCCATCTCTTGCATTTGGCAGAGACCAGCAGAGAAGCAGAAAGCCTTTATAGTGGGTGGGGGGAATGGAAGGCTCCAGATGCTATGGACTGAATTTTTGTGTGTCCTCCCCCACCCCACCACCCCACCCTCACCCCCACCCAGATTCAAATGTTGAAATCCCAACTCCCAATGTCATGGTATTAGGAGTTAGGGCTTTTGGGAGGTAATTAGATCATGTGGATGGAGTGAAAGAAACCTCAAAAGCTTTCTTACCCCTTCTGCCATGTTAGGACACAGCAAGAAGGCTGCCTATGAACAAGGCTCTCACCAGACACTGAAACTGTCAGAGCCTTGATCCCAGGCTCCTGAAATGTGAGAAATAAATGTTTATTGTTTAAATCACCCAGCCTATGGTATTTTTGTTATAACAGCCCCAAAGACTAGATATCAGATATGACCAGATTGAAGACTGTCGGCGTGGGGAAGCTGCAGGCCAGTGAAGGAGAAATGAGGCATCCTATTATGACTTGTTAGAGGTACATATTTGTCTTTCTCTCATTAAACCTAAATTGGAAGCAGAGGCAAAAATTAGGACATTGTCAGCTATTAATCAAGTCCTGGACACTTGGGGTTAATTGTTTACAGGCGTTATTATTTGGCTTCCTGGGCTGTTTGATATAGATACTTATCTGACTTCCTCACTAGTTACTCTACATAGTAGGTTGGCTTATTAGGCTGGTTGCTACAGATTGTAGGTCAGAGTTCTATTTTTACATAGAGTCTAATCATTGTCCACTTGTAGACTGTGTCTCATGCTCCAGGAAATTCTTGTACAGGAGGCTCTCACACACAGCCTGCCAGATGTTTAAAGCACTTATCTTTATCTTCCTGGTTGACTCTGATTAAACCAGGCTCTTCGCCAGTTGACATTTCCTCATATGGCCACAGTCCATATGGACATTAAGATAAAATGACCAACTGGAATAATAATCACTTATTTGTGTAACCCTTCACAATACAATTTTTACATTCTTTTTTACATTTAATTTTCATATCACCTTCATTTATGAGGAACATGATTCTATATTCTCAAACCAGTGGAGAATGCATTCTCAAATATTGCTAACAGCAATGAAAAATGGCCCAGTCACTTTGGTTGGTTTCCAGTTTGGAAAACCATGGGAAGTTTCTTATAAAGTTTATATTCACCTACCATATGACCTAGCAACGCTATTACGGGGTAACTACCCTACTGAAATGAAAACTTATACTCATGCAAAAATATGTATGTGAATATTTACAATAACTTTATTCATGAATGCCCCAAACCAGAAATAACTCAGATGTCTTTTAAAATGGGCCACTGGATAAATAAACTGTGTTACATCCATGCAATGGAATACTACTCAGCATTAAAAAGGAATAAGCTATTAATTCAAGAAATACCAAAGAAGAATCTTAAATGTATTTGCTGAATGAAAGGCTACATAGGGTCTCTTTCCATTTATATGACATTCTGAAAAAGGCAAAACTGTAAAGATGGAAAATATCAGTGCCTTCTAGAGGCTTAGGAAGTATGAGGGGAAAGTAAGTTACAAAGGGGCAGCATAAGGGAATTTTGAGGATGAGAGGGCTGCTCTTTAGGGAACTGTCATGGTGGATACATGACTGAATACACTGGTCAACTTTCATGCACCTGTATTTCACAAAGAGTAAATTTTACTCTGTGTAAATTTTTAAAAATCAGCCCAGATAGAAGAGGAATCTAAAATAGAATGCAGTCTGTGACAAAGGAATTTAAGTGTATGAATAACATAAGTACACAGGAGGGAGTGGGTAAGAAAGGAGCTGACCTAAGTAAGTTTGCAAAACAGTGATTTGACTATAAAAGTAAAGATAAAAGAGCTATATACAAACACAGTACTCCGGTTGGTGAATTTGTTTCTCACTGGGGTATGAGTTAGTAATTCTGCAACCACTTTATAGATAAATAAATACACACACACACTAGGTCAAGCAAATAAATTATAAATAATGGAAAAAAATACCTGGAGACCCTACTCTTGAAGAAAAAGAGACAAGATTTATAAAATATAAAATTGTTTGTGTCCAGGACATGGCAAAAAAATATTTGTAGGATGAAATTTGAGTCATAGAGAATAATACATTAATATAAGGGAACTGGGCAGTCCTAAATATGATACAGATAAAACAGCCTGTATTTCTTTCTGCTTTTGATTTAGAGCTTATCTATAGCAAGAGTGGTCAATGATAAGATAAAAAATATAATAAACTGTTACAAGTATTTCAAAATAGTAGCAATAAGTAAAATCATCAATCAAAAAAATTTAAGGCTTTAAACCACCAAATAATAAGATCCTATTACTATCTGTTATTGAAGTCAGCACACTAATTACAACAGGAGATAGCAAAATATATAAGTGCCAGATGACCAATGGCGATGGCTTTCCTAGAGATGGTGCATTGTAAAAATAAAATTAAAAAACAGCTAAGTTACGATCAGAATGAGTTTGCTCCTGTTCTTTTCAATGGTATTGGAGTACATAAAATGAAGAAAGCTGTACCGTAGAATCATTTGGAACCTATAATCAATAAGGAAGCCTCCTCCCCTCATTTAATCTCATGTTCCACAGGTGGGATCTGCTTTGCAGAGTTGCCTTACCACTTTCCATGACATTTATTGATGGTGTACACTCTCTGGGGTACTGAGCAGTTTCACTGAAATTTGTGAGCCATCTATTCTATTTTGAGTCACTCTGGCTCTCATTTAATGACAAAATTAATTCATGTTTTTTGCCATTCCCTGCAAATTTTGATGTGTAGAGCCTTCAGTTTTCATCAGAAATGCAAAAAGTTCAGTAAGAAAAGCACAGCACCTTCAGCACAGCTGACGGCCTTGAAGTCAGAATTTTTGAACACCCGTCTTGCCACTTCCTTGCTATAGGCAAAGAACTTACTCTGGGCCTGTTTCTTTGACTGCCAAATGCTGATAGTAATCCCTTCCCTGTTCTTTCCACAGGGTTGTCAAGGACCAAATGAGCTTGTGGAAGCATTAGTGCTTTGTAATCTCATTACATAAAAACTACACAAATGAGAGTTGCTAGGATGACTCTAACTATTAACAAGAAAATTCTTGACAGGAATGAAATCAATGAAAAACTCTTTGTATTGACAGAAACATTATGTAATGAGTGATTTGTTGCATGGAGCAAATGATGTGATTCTGAAAATCATCAATATGACCATTAAAATGTTCTTCCAATTATAGAATATTCAATGATAAAGAAAAGGACAAGTAAATTATAATGTAATTCAAACAATTTATAAATGTCAAAAATTACGATTACGAGGGGAAATGGAAGTCATGATACTCCCCTTCTTTCCTTACCTTACTTAACTAAGAAATAAAGCATACAAATCCATTCACACAAAGACATTGGGAATTATTCTCTAAGGTGTACCTCTGGGATGTTAAAAGGATATGAAAGCTGAATATAAAAGGAAAGAGCTATTGATGGTAGAATCCTGTCATCAGGGAAAGACTGACCTCTTTTCAATCACACCAGGTGGCAATTACCTGTTCTTACATAAACCTAGATCTGCTTTTGTCAAGGCAATAAAAGCAAATAAAACAAGGATTCTTTTGTTAATCCTAGAGATTATATGATATAAAGAGAAAACCCTAGAAAGAGCAGGATGCCTTATTTCTAATCTTAGTTTTGCCCTGTTATTAGTTATTCTGGACCTCAAATTTTTTCACCAGTAACACTGCCTTACCTATTCCAAAGGGTGTGAGGGTGAAGAGACACAGAGAGACAGAAAGAGACAGAATAAGAAATACCAAATGAAATAAATGTGAAAGTGTTAAATAGTGGAGTTTACCAAGAGTGAAATTACAGTTTTACATTTGGGAACTAATTGCACCATACAATAAACCCAGTGATTAAAAGTCTGCCCATAGGGGCACCTGGGTGGCTCACTCAGTTAGGTGTCCAACTCTTGATTTTGGCTCAGGTCATGATCTCAGGGTTGTGGAATGGAGTCCCCAGTCAGGCTCCACACTCAGTGGGGAGTCTGCTTGAGATTTTCTCTCTCTCTCTCTCTCTCTCTCTCTCTCTCTCTCCCTCTGCCCCTCCCCCCACTCATATGCTCACTCTCTCTCAAATAAATAAATCTTTTTTTAAAAAAGTCTGAGCATAATCTAAAGATCAAAGTCTTTAAGATTGTAATTTCTTGGGAGTGGTTAAGAATTTAACTTCTATCATTTCTTAAAAACATTAGTTCCTTTTTTGGAGGCGCACTGTCCCCCATCAGAGAGGCCTTCTTCTTTACCCAAGGGTCTACCTCTGCTCTCCAGTCTCAGCCCAACTGTGAAGGAGTTGAAATAATTTTATGGAACTTTGTCAGCACCCTCTCAAGAATCCTGGTGTTACTTCCATTGTCCTGGGGCACTATGGCAACTGCCTGTACACTTTTGCATAGGTCAGCTGCTGAAGCAGGGCTTAGAGACTTGATAAAGCCACCATCACGCTCAGCCTCAGTTTCCTCACCTGAAAAACAGTATCATGCTAGATTATATCTTTGGTCTCTTCCTGCCCTAAAATTCCATGCTCATGTTTCAAATTGACAAGAAAGAAACCATGCTTCTTGGCTCCATGTGAGAAACACTCTTGTCTCTGCAGAACACAGAGCCACACTATGCAAAGAAGCTTCTGAGTCCCCCAGGGGTGGACCAGGTTTGATGGGACATGAAGATCATTCAACTGGGGTGGCGATTCTTTAAGAAAAAGAACACAATATTTTGAATATAAAATTAAATAAAGAGGACATGTTTATTTAGAATTAGAGAAGGAATCACAGCAAAATTACTAATTTTAAAATGTTGACAAATAAAACAAACATCACAAAATCAAAACAGCATAATGTTTTTATTAATTAACTGCTGATGTAACTCATAGTATTTTTTTCTCTTTTTTTTGGCTGCATGCTCTTTCTTCTTTGTATGATAATGGTATGTAAAAATTTCAAAGAGAATAAAATGATAATTTACTTTTTCCTCTATCATAGATAATCAAAAGTTTTTTTTCTTTATTGATGCTTAGAAAGCATAAAACACGGGACTGCACACACACGTATACTGTGTTTGCAGGATGGCCACTAGTGTGTGCCCTGCAAATGCAGGATTTATGAGAACTTTATATGTCTTATAATTGTGAATGCTACAATGCTGTGTATATTTCTGTTGTGGTGAGGCACTGATAAGAACCAAGTTCTCCACTTACAGCTTTGCCCACTGATGAATAAGTATTTCTGGAAGCTATTCTTGTCTCAGCATAGCTAGCAATAACTTCACTATACATGAAAGTGGCTCTAAATCACACAAATTCTTAGCACTGAGCCCAAATTAAGTGTATCCCTAATTCAACTTTCCATTAATGAATTCCAATAATGCCTGTGGTCATTCCAATGCCACCTGACAGGAGGAGCATTACTTTGTAGGGAAAGTAGAATTGGAAATATGCAGAGGACTTAACAAATTATACCTAGAACATCTAAATTTTGAAACTTTACACACACACACACACACACACACACACACACACACACACACACACATCTCCTCCCAGGGCTTTGGAAAGCACAAGGTGAGAGCTGCTAAAGTTTACACATTATTAGCTTCATGGAAATCTTCCTCTGTCTCTCCAGGTGGCCCCAGCCTGCCCCTGTCAGCAGCAGCCTGAGTAGGAGGGAGATTCAGCCTCAAAAGATGACAGCTGGGAGTTCAAGCTGGAAAGTCATGGGAAGGAGCAAATTCTAGAGTGCCTGGAATAGCTCCTAAAGGTGGGATGAATGTAGTTGCTGCCTTCATCTCGCATTAAAAATGGTATGAAAATGGACAGCTGTTTTCCTAGATAGAAGAATAGGAAATGACCAAGGCTGGGCTAAAATCCGATTCTGCCAAAAGGGCCAGAGCACTTGCATGCACCAGAGGTTGCTGCCAAATGCAGAATGGAGTGAGAGGGTTGAGAGCCATGATTGATTAGTGATATCTGTAGGGCACTGAATTAGAAGGTGATACCATATAATCCAGTTATTTAACTCCCCTGGTTTGATATGTCAGTCCAAATCGGAGAACGTGAGCAAAGTGATTGGAGATAGTATATAGAGATTCAAGCTATATTCTGAATAAAAATAGTGGTCTAGAGACCAATGCATGCATACATACGTAATACTGCAGGCATGTAAGAGCAACTAGAGAATATAGTTCAGATGGAAAACCCTATGTCCAAGTCAGATACTTGTTGGGAGAAATTAAAAAGTAGCATAATCGAGGAAGGAAGGAAGGAAGGAAGGACTTCCCTCCTTTCCTCTCTCCTGCGTTTCAGCAACTCGATGGTATGGGCAGGTAAAGCGGACAGTTTCTGTTACTTAGGCCGAAGAAGGGTTTACCAAATATTTGCAATTCCTAACCACAGCACCACTGGAAGAATCTGGAATTTTTTCTAGTTCTCATAGATAAAACACGATCTGTGCCTTCACAGTGTATATGTTTACATGGAAAACTATATTAGGTCATAGACCCTGCCATGGAGATTTGCTTGCATCAATCTTATGGGGAGTGCTCTCAGGAACAGTACTAGTAAATGAAATGAGGGAAACAGAATTAGGCAGAGAGAGAGAAGTCAAACCATAATGCAGATGAAATAGAGCCTTCAGCCTATTCCACAGAATGCTCTGGAGTGGAAAAAACTCTTCAGAGTGGCCTGTAAGTGAGGAAATGAGGTCTTCATACCCTCACAGTGGACTAGCCATTGGATGGAGGCTGTCCCTGGGGAGGGTTATCGGAGCTCCATTCAGGTCCAGGGTAGTTTCCAGAGGGAGACTGGGTTGTGGGTCCTTTGCAGCCCACACTCCCCAGAGCCAGTGGTATGAATGCCATCATCCTGAACAAGCAATCTGTGCAGCACATGAAAGTGTACACTACAAAGTATGAAGAAACCAAAATAAGCTCTAAAACAGTAGTTTAAGACCCGGAATTTAGCCCTGGTTGATGAAGTCAATTGCAAACCGAGAGCCAAGGACAGCAGGGAGGGAGGGAGCCTCTGTCCGATCCTGCTCCTCTGTCTGAGTACCTTCCCTGAACTGAGATTACATATCTCCCACAACTTTTGTTAAAATGTAATGAGTCCCTTGAAAATCCTGAGGCAGAGGAGCTAAGACACCAATGACCACTTTGAGAACAGAATAAAGATAGGTGTGCTGAGACAGACGATGCTGTGAGTGTTCTCACTGGAAAATTACAACAGAGGACTGCAGTTCACTAAAGGCATCTCAAGGTCAATGGCTACCCTTGAAGAAGATGGCAAGCTGCAAGCCCTAGGGAGGGAGAGAGATTCTAAGTCGAATTTGCTATTCCTTCTTATTTTACTAGGCCAGTCCTGCTGCTCATGTCCTGTTTTGAATATTCTATTTCTGTTTAACTACATTCTGTGATTCTGTCCCCCGATAGCAGCTGCTTCACACTTGGCAAACTCTGTGGGCAATTCAAGGGTTTGTTTACCTTTGCTCTGAAGCTCTGTGACACTTGTTCTTACATTCCAATAGAGGCAACAGAAGGAGAATAAATGCATAACACAGAGAACCAACTACCGTTACCTCAAAAATAGACTGGCTCGATGTGTGTTTTCCCTTAACTGCAATTAAATATTTTTTATAATAGTGAATGCCAAATAAGTGCAATGGTCCAAGATAAAATAGAGAAAACAAATGCTAACAGCCGCCATGTGGCAATCCCAGTTGTATTTGGATATAATCATTAACTTTGTTTCTCAGGAATTTACAGGGAAAAATAATGTTATTCTCTAACATTATTCAGAAACCTTGCAAATGAAGTCTCTGTCAAGTGATTTCAAAATTTGCACTTGAAAAATGTGGATAAGAATTAGGAAATTAGCAGGGTGGGATTGAGAGATATCTTTTGTTTTTCAAAACATACTGAGCCTTAGCTTTTAAAGAAAACTATCAAGGCCAGTGTAGAAACCTTACAGTCAATAATCTGTAGTTTTTTAAAGATGGTATTTCCTTGGAGACCATGATTTTGAACTATACTATTTTTATTTTATGTATGATAGCTGAATTCTTGAATCAATTTTCAATTTCCAGATGCAGAAAACCACTCATTTAGAGTACTAAAAATTGTTTTCTCTTCTTCTTCCTACCTTTGTATCTTTTTATTTTTTTTAAAGATTTTATTTATTCATTCGAGACACAGAGATACAGAGAGAGAGAGAGAGAGAGAGAGAGAGAGCATGAGCAGGGGGAGAGGCAGAGGGAGAAGCAGGCTCCCCGCTGAGCCAGGAGCCGGACATGGGGCTCGATCCCAGGATCATGACCTGAGCCAAAGGCAGATGTTTAACCATCTGAGCCACCCAGGTGCCCCTGTATCTTTTTATTTTTAAAGACCCAACTAGATCTGCCAGGGTTCTAAATTCAAATATACCTGTGGGTCGCTGTTTGACTTTATTGATTTACATGAAATTAGGATCACTTTACATACTGTTTGCATTGGGTTTTTTTTGTTGTTGTTCCTAATAAAAGAAAATGACAAACAGTACCTTGATTGTTTCTTTCAATTTACTTTTATATTCTGTTAAGTATTTCCTTCCCAGAGAACCAGACAGATAGTTTTAAACAATTGTTATTTTATTTTATACACCTGACCCAAAATTAGGTGATTTTGTTCACCCTGGGAAATCCTGATTATATTCTGGATTATTTTATATTTCACTTCACTTGACTTTTTTTGCCTTTTTCTCCAAGTAGATGAGAATGGTCACTCTGGTCCCATTAGGACTTTAAGAAGAGAATATATACATAACAGTTACCCTAAGATTAAATAGGCACTTGTAATATAAAATTCCTCTGTCAATTATAACTTCCCCTTTGTGGTTTGTGAATTATTTTATATGTTTGAAGTACAACCCTACACCAAAGTCAAGCCTTAAAGTTCTTCCCACTTCCTCTTAAGTATGGAAATTAATCATTTGGGACTATAATTAAACATAAGATTCACAAGAAAGGAAATCTAGCACAGAGAGTTTCCTATAGACATGTTAGATAACACTTAATGAAGCATTTTATATCCTGTTAAGACTTTTATGCCATGCAGTCTGTGTGTAAAATGGTTATTGAAATGGTTTTCATATTTTAAAAATTATATAATTCCTCATCTAAATAACAAATTTGGGAGCAACACTATAAAACAGGCCACAGGCAAGTAATGTATGATATGTATTACTCTTAGTCATTACTTTAATATTAATAATACTCATAAGGAATTAAACTATTAATTTTTCATAAGACCTAAAAAAAGTAATATTATCGCAATAATTCAATCACAGAAAACACAAAGGTTGCAGGATTCCAGCTGAATGCAAATAGAATTTAAATATGTATGTTTCAGTTTAACCATACTGGTATTTGCTGTAGATGTGGTTTAGTTTTCATTTTAGCTGTGTAAAATAATTCAACCAACTTTCTTCTTTGCATACAAAGGAAATATTTTTGCCATATGTTTTTTTGTTTATCTGAGCTACAGGAACTCCTTCCACCCCCAGCCTTGAGCCCATCTTTTGAGCCATATTTTAGCCCATCCTGAAGTGAATATCATTCTTACAGAACCAAGAGTTTTGCTAACTGCAAAAAGACAACTTTCTTGTGCTTACTCTCATACAATCTGGAGAGTTTTTAATTACAGAGAGCTGGTAGCCTTACCATAGACACACCCAATCATAGCCTCTTGTAGGGATTATAACTGTGTTTGAGGTACAGTGTTCTGCTTGGAAACAAACATGACTGAGTCATGATACCCAACTGTAAAAGGGAGGGTTGAAACAGCAGCACCAGAAGTCACTTGATCCCAAAGCTAATTCTTCCCACTCACCTCTTTTAACAATGGATCAATCTAGATATCTGCTGGGTGACATTCAAACACAATGTCTTCAGTCTGTTTAAATCATCTCCATGCTCCATTTACACATCCCCTAGTGTAGGGACTGCCTCCAGGAGTGTTGTGATATGGCTGAGTTCCTACCTCCTTACATCAGTACAGAATTTCCTACTGTATTAGTCAGGATGGTCTAAGCTGGGCTCTGGTAACAAATTAACCCTGAAATGTCAATGGCTGAACAATACAAAGATTTATTTCTCACTCCTGTGAAGTCATGGCCTCCATGCAGTGACTCAGTGATCCAACTACATTTATCTCGTGGTTCTGCCTTTCAACAACTGCAGCAGAAGATGTCACCTAAAGATTGCACCGTTGCTCTTCTGTATTGTGACCCAGAAATGACAGGGGCACTTGTACTCTCAACCTATTGGCCAGAACTCGTTGTACAATGCTTCATCTGGAGCCAGGGCAGATGGGGCAGGGTGGTTGAATTCTTACTGTACTTACCACTTTCCAACTATAAAAGTAATTATGCAGAAATTTACAAAGATCAATCTCTTTTAGCCCTTTAAAAGAAGAGAGAATCAGGAATATAGGCATTTCTGAAATGATTCTTTAATTTTGTCCTGTTTTGATACTTATAAGTGTAGCTATTGAGTTATTTAGATAATAGTTTCTGAAACTTCAATTAGATATAAAATATTACAGATCATTCTTTAAATACTTAAAAGGGTTTTAAATTTACTTTTAAGTTTCATTTAGAAATGTAAAGACTAATATTAATGGAGAAACTCTGATGTTGCAATGCATCTTTGAACTTTTTCCTCGAACTCTGGCTTCTCATCTTTGCATTGCTAAAATGACCGTTTATCTTTATTGATGATTAGTTCATTAGTTATTAGTTAATTGTTAACATCTATATTGTATCTACCAAGTCAAGCTACAAATCACGAAGCCCTCCTGCTCCTTTGTCTCATCTTTAATATGCAAGCAATCATTAAATTCTGTCAGTTCTACCTCTTCAATATCCCTCACATCCATTCATTTCTTGGCTTCTCCATTGTCACAATATCTTATTTCACATTGCTGCCATCTCTCAGCTGTATAATTGTGAAAACCTCATAACAGGCTTCCTTGAAATTCATATTACACATCTTCAACCCACTCTTGGCTATTCTTCTAGATTTTATAAATATAGCATTGTATGTGTTTGTGTATGTATAAATTCAAATGTGGTCATATCATTGTTATCACCAATTAGACAAAGTCAAACTCCTAGCCTAGCATAGCAAGACATAGTATGTCCTGCTGACCACTCCACCAACCTTACCCACTGCAGTCACTGAGATCAACATGTTTTTCTCTGGAGCTTTACTGGAGAGATTCACATGCATCTCCATATGATCTCATGGCTCTCACTTCTGACTTATTTATTTTTATCCAAGAGGACTTGGTTTAGCAGTAATCTTTAAACATGGATGAGGTCTTCTTCCTTCAAGCTTTCATACTTTGTGCTGGCCACATCATAGCTCTTTTTGCACAAGATGGTATTTTTTTCCATTGCTGTGGGTCTCTCCAGCTGTATCAGCATTGTTCAAGTTCAAGTCCAAAGAGCACCTTCATCTGAATCATGTAGGGAGCGTGTTAAAATTAGAGATCCTAAGATGCCACTCTAGATCTACTGAACCATAATTCATAGGAGTGAGGTTCAAGGCTCCATATTTAAATACATTTTCTGAGGCCTACTGATGTTGGAGATCCATCACTGCAGGCTATAGGTCCTTTTGCAGACAGACTGATTTGGTTATTTTCTCCACATGCATCTCTTTATGCCTAGCACAGTACCTGGCATGGTAGGCAAGCAAGAATTTAACACTAAATTTAATACTAGAATTTAATACTAGACATATTAAAATGACCTGAGGTTTACACATTTATCACTAAACTGTTGTTGTTTTTTTTAAGACTTATTTATTTGAGAGAGAGAGAGATGGAAGGAGAGTTGGGGGGGAGAGGAGCATAGGGAGAGGAAGTCTTAAGCAGACTCCATGCTGAGTGCAGAGCCCCACTTGGGGCTCCACGTGGGGCTCAGTCTCAGCACCCTGAGATCATGACTTTAGCCGAAATTAGGAGTTGGATGCTTAACCGACTGTGCCACCATCACTGTACTGTTTTACCAAGTATTTCTAATTTGCTCATTATTTCCTTTTCCTTATGATTCTATTTAAGCTTTGTTTCTAATATTATTTAACATGTGTGAAATTTTTAAAATAAATTCTGATTTTTTTTCTTTCTAGAATTATTGTGCATTTTCCTCACCACGAAAAGTTGACTTCCAAACATATTTAGAATTTTCTTTTAAAAAGCTCTCCTGAAGTTTTACTATGTGGTTTTCATAGGTAACCTGTCTACAGATATTCCAGATAGTTCAGCTATTACTATCTGTATTTCTAAGATTCATTTATTGGACGAATATTTAAAAAGCCCTTACCATGTGTCAAGCACAATGTTAGGTATTGAGTATACATTGGTAAATGAGAGACACAGTCCTGCCCTTACAGAGCTTGTATTATTATTGGGATATGAGCATTGGACAAGCAACTGATGGAGGAGGTAGGTATATGTGTGTGCAATACAAAATATTAAGTCCTGGGAAAGAAATAATAGGGTGTTAAGTGAGAATAATGAGATAATGAGTGTGGGAACTTATTTAATGTCCAGACCAGGCTTCTTGGGGGAAACAGCACTTATGACAAAACTGAAGGGTGAGTGGAGTCATCTATGAAAGACAAATGATCCAACACAGAGGGAACAGCAAGTGCAAAACCCCAAGGGCAGGAACTTGGGTGATCAGGAGCCTAGAGGAAACCTGAGGTGTCTGAAGGATGGTGAGCAAGGAGTAGCGTTGCCCAAGATGAGGTTAGAGTCACAGGTATGGGTCAGGTTCAAGGTGGACTTTGCCAGCCATGGTAAAAGAGCTTGAATTTTCTTGTAATTGCAATGGGAAATTACAGCAGAGTTAAGCAGGGGAGGCATATGACCACATTTATATTTTTTAAGAAATCACTCTATCTGGAGTGTACAGAATGGAATTTAGAGAAGGAATAGAAGCACTGAAGAGAGGAATTAGATGAATATTTCAGTTTTTCAGACATGTGAGGAGGGGCTCTGGTGTTGGCAATGAAGAGGAGAGATGTGAGTAAGCTGAGGTATATTTTGAAGGTTAAATAAACAATAATTGTAGATGGGTTACATGGGGGAAAGTGGGGCAAGGTGGAATTAGGAAGAAAGAGAGCCAAGTTCTGTGTTTAATAAATTACAGCATTATTTACTGCTAGCAGAAAGCCTGAGAGAGAAACAAGTTGGGAGTGGAGGAGACCACAAGAGTTTAGTTTAGGAGATGCTAAGCTCAAGATGCCTCTGAGACATGTGAGTGGAGATCTCACGTAAGTTCTTGATTAACTCATATAATATTTAAACCACAGAGGAGGCTCACAATGATATTAACTTTAGGAGCATTTCCATTTTCTTTATTATTATTGTCTTAGCTATCAGTGACCACTTTTACAATTTGTGTAGAGAGATAACCTCTAAATTTACCTCTCTACCCTGCTGTGTCGTTCTGCTCTGAAGAAACTCAGAAGATAGAACAAATTTATTTAAATTCTAAAGTAATTTCATATTTGAACTGGAGTAAAATTATCATATATATTTAACCCTAAGACATGTCTGTGAGCAAAATATGAATAAAAGAAATTGTCTTTAGAATTCAAGACAATATGTGCATTTATTCTCACTTTATTATTGAATAATTCTAATGTCTCTTCTTGCTGTTTTACAGACTCTAAATTGACTGCAAATTTGCAATGATAGCTGTTTTACATAGGAGAGAATAAATCAGGAACTGAGTTCAAAAAGCATTTACTGAGCGTAATCTTGATGGTTAGTAATAATAATAATAGTAGTAGTAGATAATTTCTACTAAGGGGTTATAAAGGTATAGACACCAGTGTTTTTTCACATAAATTTTAGTTTGAATCTCATAAAAAGTCTAAGAGGTTAGTACTATTATAATCCCTATTTTACAAGTGAAACAGGCTGTGGAGCAATTAAATAACTTTACTTAAATCACAGGAAGTAGCAGAGAGAGGACTCAACTATGGTTCATCTGACCCCAAAATTTCTGCTACTAACCACTAAGTTAGGTTTCCTAAAAACTATGATGCATATGAAAGAATATAGTACATTTAAATTGTTTATAATCCACAAAACAGATGATCATAGGAGAAAAGAGGAAGAAATAAAACAAGACGAAACCAGAGAGGGAGACAACCCATAAGAGACTCCTTTTTTTTTTTTTTAAGATTTTATTTATTTATTTGTCAGAGAGAGAGAGAGAGAGGGAATGAGCACAAGCAGGGGCAACAGCAGGCAGAAGAAGCAGGCTGCCTGCTGAGCAAGGAGTCAGATGCAGGACTCGATCCCAGAACCCTGGGATCATGACCTGAGCTGAAGGCAGGTGCTTAACCAACTGAGCCACCCAGGCGTCCCTAAGAGACTCTTAATCATAGGAAACAAACTCAGGGTTGCTGGAAGGGAGGGGACTGGAGGGATGGGGAAACTAAGTGGTGGACATTAAGGAGGGCACGTGATGTAACGAACACGGGGTGTTATACAAGACTGATGAATTACTGACCTGTTTCTGAAACCAATAATACATTATATGTTAATTTTTAAAAATTAAAAAAATAAACATAAAAAAATAAATTTATAATCCAGTCAAAGGAGGAGAACGTGAGAGAAGGGATGAAATGTGTTGAGTAACTACCCCGACTCTGTCATGTCTCAGGCACAGAAGATGCCTTTCTTCCAGTGAAACCACCCTCTTTCTCTCCTTTCCTCCACATACAAGCATATCATCAGGGAGCTGGATTGAGTAGCCTCTAGAATGCTATGGAGGCCATAGTTTACAGAGGTGACGTTAGAACCACAGATGAGGCTGGTTTCTGATCTCAGGCTGGACACTGATGGAAGAACCAAGATATATATATATTATATATAATATATATATATATATATATATATATATATATATATCTTCCTCAGAGACTTCAATAACATCCTTAATAGAACCCCATTCCATTATCCCTAACACACTTAATGTGATAGGACTTTGGATACAGTTTATCCTTTGCTTCACAGAGTTTATTTGGTTTGGTAATATAATTGTGCCTTCTATACTGGGAGGCTCACAATTTGGAACATTAATAAGCCAGAATTTAAATTTGCCAGCTCTGCAAGATTCTTATACACTCAAAAACCATAAATGAGGGGGGAGGCAGAGCAAGATGGCGGAGGAGTAGGAGACCTAGATTTCGTCTGGTCTCAGGAATTCAGCTGAATAGGGATCAAACCATTCTGAACACCTACGAACTCAACAGGAGACCGAAGAAGAGAGTAGCAACAACTCTCTGAACAGAAAAGTGACCACTTTCTGGAAGGTAGGACGTGCGGAGAAGTGAATCCGAGGCGATATTCGGGAGGATAGACGGTGGGGGAGGGGCCTCCGCCGCTTCTGGCAAGTGCTAGAGCCGCGGAGCACAAAATCGGACCTTTTAGAAGTTGGCTCCGTGGAGGGACGTCGCTGCAGTGGCTAAGCGGGGGGTGGAATCCTCCCGGGACAGTGTGGTCTCAGGACCCTCGGGGTCACAGAGAGACCGGGGGTGCCTGAGTGCACCAGAGCTCCCAGGTATCGGAGCAGGGAAGCCGGCTGCAGAGACGGAGCAGAGTCGCAGGCTCTCAGCTCGGGGTTGCCATAGACTGTGACCCGCGGCCCAGTTGGGGCACGGCTCCTCCAGCAGGGACCCAACAAGCAGCAGATCCGGGGAGACTCCCCTTCCTTCCCGGGGAGGAGCGGTGCGGGAACGCACTGCAGGGATCTGCTGCTTGTTG
>NW_027397067.1:37258962-37259457 GCF_003265705.2 Callorhinus ursinus
GGTGCGGGAACGCACTGCAGGGATCTGCTGGGTTTGGAGACTCTGCGCGGGGTCGGGTACCAGAGATAGAAACGCTCAGTCACAGGCCGGGTGAGCACGGGGCGCGGCCGGAGACCGGGGACACGGAAGTGACTGCTTTTCTCTGGGGGCAAACTGAGGAGCGGGGCCCCGAGTTCTCGGCTCCTCCGGGTAGAGATTGGGAGGCCACCATTTCTGCCCTGGTCCTCCAAAGCTGTACCGAGAGCCTGCAGGGAACAAAAGCTCCTGAGAGCAAACCGGAGCAGCTTCCTTAGCCCGGACCGACAAGGGCGGGGCAATTCCGCCTCCAGCAAAGACATTTGGAAACCACAGCAACAGGCCCCTCCCCCAGAAGATCAGCACAAACAGCCAGCAAGCCAAGACCAAGTTGATCGATCAAGGAGAACAGGAGAACTCCAGCGCTAGGGGAATACTGCACATAGATTCATGGCTTTTTTTTTTTTTTTTTTTTTTTTT
>NW_027397067.1:37259557-37286403 GCF_003265705.2 Callorhinus ursinus
TTATTTCATCAAAGTTAATTTTTGTTGACTGTTTTTTTTTTATTTTTCTTTTTCCCCTTTTTTAACCAACACCTTATCAATCCCTTTTTAAAAAAAAAAAAAAAACATTTTTCATTTTTCATTTTTAGAGTCATATTTTATCCCTTCATAGTAGTTACCCTTATTTTTGGCATATATATATAAGTTGTTCTCTCTTTAAAATTTTGAGGTACAGTTTCTTCTAACAGACCAAAATATACCCTAAATCACTAGTGTATGGCTTTGTTCTAGTCTCCTGCCTGATCACATTCTCTCCCTTTTTCCTTTTTTTTTTTTTTTATTTTATCTACCTTCTTTTTTAACTTAAACAACTTATCTTACCAAGTCCTTTTATAAAACCTTTTATAATTTTCATCTTTACAGTCATCTTCCATCCCTTCATTGTATCAACCCTTATTTTGTACATATATGTCTTTCTTCCTTTAAAATTTTAGGAGGCACTTTTTTCTAACAGACCAAAATACGCCCAAAATCTAGTGTGTGGCACTGATCTATGCACTAGCCTGATCATATTTGATCATATTCTGCTATTTTTGTATTGTTTTGTTTTTGTTTTTATCTTTTTTTTTTTTCTTTTTTCTCTTTCTTTTTTCTTTCTTTCCCTTTCTTTTCCCCTGGTTTCAGGTCTTTTCTGATTTGTATACAGTATATTTGCTGGGGACGTTGTAAACCTGTTAGCATTTCGTTCTCTCATTCATCTATTCTCCTCTGGACAAAATGACAAGACGAAAGAAATCACCTCAGCAAAAAGAACAAGAGGTACTACCATCAGCCAGGGACCTACTCAATACAGACATTAGTATGATGTCGGACCTAGAGTTCAGAATCATGACTTTAAAGATACTAGCTGGGCTTGAAAAAAGCGTGGAAGTTATTAGAGAAACCCTTTCTGGAGAAATAAAAGAACTAAAATCTAACCAAATCGAAATCAAAAAGGCTATTGATGAGGTGCAATCAAAAATGGGGGCACTAACTGCTAGGATAAATGAGGCAGAAGAGAGAATCAGCGATATAGAAGACCAAATGATGGAAAATAAAGAGGCTGAGAAAAAGAGAGAGAAACAACTACAGGATCACGAGGGCAGAATTCGAGAGATAAGTGATACAATAAGACGAAACAACATTAGAATAATTGGGATCCCAGAAGAAGAAGAAGAGAGAGAGAGGGGGGCAGAAGGTATATTGGAGCAAATTATAGCAGAAAACTTCCCTAATGTGAGGAAGGAAACAGGCATTAAAATCCAGGAGGCACAGAGAACCCCTCTCAAAATCAATAAAAATAGGTCAACACCCCGACATCTAATAGTAAAACTTACGAGTCTCAGAGACAAAGAGAAAATCCTGAAAGCAGCTCGGGAGAAGAGATATGTAACCTACAATGGTAGAAACATTAGATTGGCAACAGACCTATCCACAGAGACGTGGCAGGCCAGAAAGGACTGGCAAGATATCTTCAGAGCACTAAACGAGAAAAATATGCAGCCAAGAATACTATATCCAGCTAGGCTATCACTGAAAATAGAAGGAGAGATAAAAAGCTTCCAGAACAAACAAAAACTAAAGGAATTTGCAAACACGAAACCAGCCCTCCAAGAAATATTGAGAGGGGTCCTCTAAGCAAAGAGAGAACCTAAAAGCAGCAAAGAGCAGAAACGAACACAGACAACAGACAGTTAACAGTCACCTTACAGGTAATACAATGGCACTAAATTCATACCTTTCAATAGTTACCCTGAATGTAAATGGGCTCAATGCCCCAATCAAAAGACACAGGCTATCAGATTGGATTAAAAAACAAGACCCATCAATATGCTGTCTGCAAGAGACTCATTTTAGACGCAAAGACACCCCCAGATTGAAAGTGAGGGGGTGGAAAACCATTTACCATGCTAATGGACACCAAAAGAAAGCTGGGGTGGCAATCCTTATATCAGACAAACTAGATTTTAAAACAAAGACTGTAATAAGAGATGAGGAAGGACACTATATCCTACTTAAAGGGTCTATCCAACAAGAAGATCTAACAATTGTAAATATCTATGCCCCGAACATGGGAGCAGCCAATTATATAAGGCAATTAATAACAAAGGCAAAGAAACACATTGACAACAATACAATAATAGTGGGGGACTTTAACACCCCCCTGACTGAAATGGACAGATCATCTAAGCAAAAGATCAACAAGGAAATAAAGACTTTAAATGACACACTGGACCAAATGGACTTCACAGACATATTCAGAACATTCCATCCCAAAGCAACGGAATACACATTCTTCTCTAGTGCCCATGGAACATTCTCCAGAATTGATCACATCCTAGGTCACAAATCAGGTCTCAATCGGTACCAAAAGATTGGGATCATTCCCTGCATATTTTCAGACCACAATGCTTTGAAACTAGAACTCAACCACAAGAGGAAAGTCGGAAAGAATTCAAATACATGGAGGGTAAAGAGCATCCTACTAAAGAATGAATGGGTCAACCAAGAAATTAAAGAAGAATTAAAAAAATTCATGGAAACCAATGAAAATGAAAACACAACTGTTCAAAATCTTTGGGATACAGCAAAGGCAGTCCTGAGAGGAAAGTATATAGCAATACAAGCCTTTCTCAAGAAACAAGAAAGGTCTCAAATACACAACCTAACCCTACACCTAAAGGAGCTGGAGAAAGAACAGCAAATAAAGCCTAAACCCAGCAGGAGAAGAGAAATCATAAAGATCAGAGCAGAAATCAATGAACTAGAAACCAAAAGAACAGTAGAACAGATCAACGAAACTAGGAGCTGGTTCTTTGAAAGAATTAACAAGATTGATAAACCCCTGGCCAGACTGATCAAAAAGAAAAGAGAAATGACCCAAATCAACAAAATCATGAATGAAAGAGGAGAGATCACAACCAACACCAAAGAAATACAAACAATTATAAGAACATATTATGAGCAACTCTATGCCAGCAAATTAGAGAACCTGGAAGAAATGGGTGCATTCCTAGAGATGTATCAACTACCAAAATTGAACCAGGAAGAAATAGAAAACCTGAACAGACCTATAACCACTAAGGAAATTGAAACAGTCATCAAAAATCTCCCAAGAAACAAAAGCCCAGGGCCAGACGGCTTCCCGGGGGAATTCTATCAGACATTTCAAGAAGAATTAATACCTATTCTCCTGAAACTGTTCCAAAAAATAGAAATGGAAGGGAAACTTCCAAACTCATTTTATGAGGCCAGCATTACCTTGATCCCAAAACCAGACAAAGACCCCATCAAAAAAGAGAATTACAGACCAATATCCTTGATGAACATGGATGCAAAAATTCTCACCAAAATACTAGCCAATAGGATCCAACAGTACATTAAAAGGATTATTCACCATGACCAAGTGGGATTTATTCCTGGGCTGCAAGGCTGGTTCAACATCCGCAAATCAATCAACGTGATACAATACATTAACAAAAGAAAGAACAAGAATCATATGATCCTCTCAATAGATGCAGAAAAAGCATTTGACAAAGTACAACATCCTTTCTTGATCAAAACTCTTCAGAGTATAGGGATAGAGGGTACATACCTCAACATGATAAAAGCCATCTATGAAAAACCTACAGCGAGTATCATTCTCAATGGGGAAAGACTGAGAGCCTTTCCCCTAAGGTCAGGAACGCGGCAGGGATGTCCACTCTCACCACTGCTATTCAACATAGTATTAGAAGTCCTAGCCACAGCAATCAGACAACAAAAAGAAATCAAAGGCATCCAAATCGGCAAAGAGGAAGTCAAACTCTCACTCTTTGCAGATGATATGATACTGTACGTGGAAAACCCAAAAGACTCCACCCCAAAACTGCTAGAACTCATACAGGAATTCAGTCAAGTAGCAGGCTATAAAATCAATGCACAGAAATCAGTGGCATTCCTATACACCAACAACAAGACAGAAGAGAGACAAATCAAGGAGTCTATCCCATTTACAATTGCACCCAAAACCATTAGATACCTAGGAATAAATCTAACCAAAGAGGCAAAGGATCTGTACTCAGAAAACTATAAAATACTCATGAAAGAAATTGAAGAAGACACAAAGAAATGGAAAAACGTTCCATGCTCATGGATTGGGAGAATCAACATTGTGAAGATGTCAATGCTACCTAGAGCAATCTACACATTCAATGCAATCCCCATCAAAATACCATCCACTTTTTTCAAAGAAATGGAACAAATAATCCTAAAATTTGTATGGAACCAGAAGAGACCCCGAATAGCCAGAGGAATACTGAAAAAGAAAAGCAAAGCTGGCGGCATCACAATTCCGGACTTCCAGCTCTATTACAAAGCTGTCATCATCAAGACAGTATGGTACTGGCACAAAAACAGACGCATAGATCAATGGAACAGAATCGAGAGCCCAGAAATGGACCCTCAACTCTATGGTCAACTTATTTTTGACAAAGCAGGAAAGAATGTCCAATGGCAAAAAGACAGTCTCTTCAACAAATGGTGTTGGGAAAATTGGACAGCCACATGCAGAAGAATGAAACTGGACCATTTCCTTACACCACACACAAGAATAGACTCCAAATGGTTGAAAGACCTAAACGTGAGACAGGAGTCCATCCAAATCCTAAAGGAGAACACAGGTAGCAACCTTTTCGACCTTAGCCGCAGCAACTTCTTCCTAGAAACATCGCCAAAGGCACGGGAAGCCCGGGCAAAAATGAACTATTGGGATTTCATCAAGATAAAAAGCTTTTGCACAGCAAAAGAAACAGTCCACAAAACCAAAAGACAACCGACAGAATGGGAGAAAATATTTGCAAACGACATATCAGATAAAGGGCTAGTATCCAAAATCTATAAAGAACTTATCAAACTCAACACCCAAAGAACAAATAATCCAATCAAGAAATGGGCAGAAGACATGAACAGACATTTCTCCAAAGAAGACATCCAAATGGCCAACAGGCACATGAAAAAGTGCTCAACATCGCTCGGCATCAGGGAAATCCAAATCAAAACCTCAATGAGATACCACCTCACACCCGTCAGAATGGCTAAAATTAACAAGTCAGGGAACGACAGATGTTGGCGGGGATGTGGAGAAAGGGGAACCCTCCTACACTGTTGGTGGGAATGCAAGCTGGTGCAACCCCTCTGGAAAACAGTATGGAGGTTTCTCAAACAGTTGAAATTAGAGCTACCGTTCGATCCAGCAATTGCACTACTGGGTATTTACCACAAAGATACAAATGTAGGGACCCGAAGGGGTACATGTACCCCAATGTTTATAGCAGCAATGTCCACAATAGCCAAACTGTGGAAAGAGCCAAGATGCCCATCGACAGATGAATGGATAAAGAAGTGGTGGTATATATACACAATGGAATATTATGCAGCCATCAAAAGGAATGAGATCTTGCCATTTGCAACGACGTGGATGGAACTGGAGGGTGTTATGCTGAGTGAAATAAGTCAATCAGAGAAAGACATGTATCACATGACCTCACTGATATGAGGAATTCTTAATCTCAGGAAACAAACTGAGTGTTACTGGAGTGGTTGGGGGTGGGAGGGATGGGATGGCTGGGTGATAGACATTGGGGAGGGTATGTGCTACGGTGAGCGCTGTGAATTGTGCAAGACTGTTGAATCACAGATCTGTACTTCTGAAACAAATAACGCAACATATTTTAAGAAAAAAGAAAAAGAAGAAGATAACAGGAGAGGAAGAAAAGGGGAGTATGTCAGAGGGGGAGACGAACCATGAGAGATGATGGACTCTGAAAAACTGAGGGTTCTAGAGTGTAGGGGGGTGGGGGGATGGGTTAGCCTGGTGATGGGTATTGAGGAGGGCACGTTTTGCATGGTGCACTGGGTGTTATGAACAAACAATGAATCATGGAACACTGCATCAAAAACTAATGATGTAATATATGGTGATTAACATAACAATTAAAAAAATTTAAAAAAAAAAAACCATAAATGAACTCTATGTGCACTAGGTAGAGGCTGTTATAAGTATTCTGTAGAGTTAAGAGAATAGTCTATGGTTTGAATCCTGGTATACTGTATACTAAGTGCATAATCTTGAGCAAGTCACTCAACTTTTCACTTTTTTTTTACTCAAATTTTCTATGCCTCAGTTACCATAGATATCAAATGAAAGTGATAATAAGATAAGATCATGGTAAGGTTTGGATGATATATACACTGGAGTGCTTATACCAGAAAATACTGACACGCAGAAAATATTCTAGGTGCTAGATCATATTTCCTATCTCACTTTGCACAAAACCTTTTACCTGTAATTACTAACCTACTAGAGCTTCTCTCTTTTTTTTTAAGATTTTATTTATTTATTGGAGAGAGAGAGAGCACAGAGGCAGAGGGAGAGGGAGAAGCAGACTCCTCACTGAGCAGGGAGCCCGATGTGGGACTCGATCCCAGGACCCTGAGATCATGACCTGAGCCAAAGGCTGATGCTTAACTGACTGAGCTACCCAGGCACCCTAGAGAGTCTCTTAATTAATTCCTTGTCTATATCCACTTAATGTTTCCTATGTCACTGAAATATTCAATGCAATCCATAAAGAGAATATCTGTTTTTTCATTGTACTAAGTCTTTGCATCTCATTTTGATTTCTCTCATTTTGATCCATACTTGTATACATATTTTATATTATATAAAGATTATCCACTTCTATTTCCCATGGTTTCTATGATTCTAACTCTGCATGGCCAACAGCATTTTCAATATATCCCTTTTTCATTTTATCCTCATGAACATCCTTCAAGATACATTTTATTATCCTCATTTTACAAGGAAGGCAAATACATACCCAAGGCTGTGTATTAAAAAGAGTCATCACCAGGATTCAGATCAAAATAATGCTCTTCCCCAAGTCACTCAGAAAAAATGAACTAGAAATATTAGTTATGTGTTAATTTAAGGGGTGCTTGCCTTGAGGGCAAATGTGACCCTAAAACAGAAGCTCAGTGAAGGTACAATTGTATATGGAAGGCTTCAACAGGAAAGTGAGGCCTGAGTTTGTCCTAAGGGGAAGTTTGATTAGAACGCAGTTTAAAAGCAGCCTTACCTGAGCAAGTACATGGAGCCAGAAGATAAAAAGTGGCAAATGCCGGGCATCCTGAAGAGTACTTACTTGAGCAAAAGTTGACTACTGGGAAATAGGAGTTAGGGTTAGATCAAAAATGGACCAGTATCTAGATGTCCATCAACAGATGAATGGATAAAGAAGGTGTGGTGTATATATACAATGGAATATTATGCAGCCATCAAAAAAAAATGAAATCTTGCCATTTGCAATGATGGGGATAGAACTGGAGGGTATTATGCTGAGTGAAATAATTTAGAAAGAAATCAGAGAAAGACAAGTATCATATGATCTCACTGATATGAAGAATTTGAAAAACAAGACAGAGGATCATAGGGGAAGGGAGGGAAAAATGAAACAAGACAAAACCTGAGAGGGAGACAAACCATAAGAGACTCTTAATCTCAGGAAACAAACCGAGGGTTGCTGGAGGGGAGGGGGGTGGGAGGGTTGGGGTGGCTGGGTGATAGACATTGGGGAGGGTATGTGCTATGGTGAGCGCTGTGAATTGTGTAAGACTGATGAATCACAGACCTGTACCCCTGAAACAAATAATACATTATATGTTAATTTTAAAAAAATTTTAAAAATGGGCCAGTATGCAGAGGGCTATAAAAACTAAGTGAAGAATTTTGAAATTACTAAAATATAACTTTTTCTTTTTGATGCTTTTTAACATTCCCCCCCCACTACTGGTATAATGCTTATTCTGCTTGACTTCATTACACTTCTCATGTATCCCTCAAATTTCAGCAGAGATGTTTTCTCCTCTAGGACATCTTCTCCAGGGAAAGTGAAGAACCTCCTCCCATAGATCTTAGCCAGAAGAATGTCACACTTTTCCCATTAATCCATGATTTCTCACCTATTTTTGTTCCTCACTGAATGTGGAAGAACTGGAAGACAGGAGATGTGTTACATGTGTTTTTGAATCCCCAGCATTCATCTTAATGTCTAACACACAGCAAGCACTTAATAGATGGTTGTTGCTCAAATAAATTAATAAATGAATGATTCTGAAGAAGAGAAATGACAATGAAAGTGATGTCTAATAAAAAAAGCCATGCAGAGTGGGCTGAAGTAGGAGACTCTAAAAAGCAAATTGTTTATACTACAAAATGCATTAGAAGTATGATTTGGATAATATATAGGAAGTGCCTTATATTACTTGCTTTTGCTGTATTGTCATAATCACACAAGAATTTAATCTTGTGACCCTGATTCTCCAATGTGAGCCTATCAAAATCAATAATATGAAAATATCACTGCAGTTTAAATAGATTTGACAAATCAGGCAAATATGATTTCATGTGAATCAAAAGTTATGAGGCAAAAATTCTTCAGCATTTTTTTCTAATGAGGCTCATATTCCTGTGATTCAACAGGAGGTTTCAGAAAATGATTGTTAAACTAAACTGTTCATAACTTTTGTATTTCTTTTTGGTAGGCACAATCTAGAGCAATAATTTTAATTTACCATTATATTTATAATCTATAAATAAAAATTTTATAACATTACAAGACTGCAGTTTCCTGTATCCATCCCTTTTATTCTTTCTTGCTTAACCTATAATGTACCAAGACAATATAGCATTCTTTGGGGAGGAAATAGGAAAAAAGAATAAATTTCCATAGCCTTATTTCTATGTGTGGCCTTAAGCAATGGAAGATTCTGAATGTGCCAAACAATTAAAATTCTTCATTACATCAAATGAATTGGCCTAAATGAAATTTTTTCTATCATACCTGGTGAAATCATTGCATCTCCCTTCCTAAAGAATGATCCAGTTATTAAGAATAGATTGAGTGTGGATTCAAGTTAAATTATACATTAATACTAAAATATATTTCCTTTTAAAAAATTGTACATTTATCAAATCATTTTTATAGGAGGAAAAAAGAATAATTTAATTGATTTCCACCATTGCTCAATGAATACCACCAGCTGCAGGCAAAATCCATTAGAAGAACATCTCTACCAGAATGAAACACAAATCCAATGAACACTTATATGCAACATTTGGAAATTCAGTCTTCAGGCTGATGAAAGTGATTCAGATGACTGCCTCTCATTAAATGTTGAGAGCAAAACAGAGCTGATATGCCACTCTAAATGAGCAACTGTTTCAACTACTATAAAGAGTAGTATAGTGAGTGTCTTAAACATTTCTTCTTTTATAAATGAATTAAGCTAATAGTCAAAGGCATTACTCAACTATGAATGCATAAATTAAAATATATCATGTATTCCAAAATAGAAGACAAATAAGGAGAAGCCATGTTGCTAAAAATAGAACAAATGAATGCCATATTATTGCTCACTGTATCACTCCCAAGCAATAAATAAATCTAAATTTATTTTTGTTGTATCAAAATGGTATAATATTTAAGAAAAAGATTGCCATTTTTTAAATTGTGTGTCTATTGCACTGGTGGAAGTTACTTTAATTCATTTTCCATTTTGAACATTTAACCAAAAAATCCTCTGTTATCTTTTAGGTCATTTCAATATTACTGAACTCAATTAGTCTGGAGAAGAAAGATGGATGAAAATTGGTTAGCTCATATATAAAGAGCGGTCAAAGAATGACTTGATGCCAGAGATAGTTTATAGCACGAGTTTTTCAAATAATGTATTTTTAAGATTTGTTTATTTATTTGAAGAGAGAGTGGGAACCTGTGTGTGAGTGGGGAGAGAATCTTCAAGCAGATTCCCTCCTGAGCACAGAGCCCAACGCAGGGCTCGATCTCATGACCCATAAGATCATGACCTGAGCTGAAACCAAGAGTCCAGCGCTTAACCAACTGAGCCACCCAAGGTGCCCCTCAAATAATGTATTTTCTTCTCCATCAACAAAGAGAATTAGAGAAGATAGTTCTCCCTAAAAGAACAGAGGGAAAGAGAAAGGTGTAGGAGTGTTTTGACAGCTGTTACCGCTAAAGGGAGTGTTAAGATGAACAATGGGAATGAAGAAAGCAGAGAAGTAATGATGTAAGTAAATATCACTCAAGAAAGGAGAAATATCAAGCAAAGTGCTCAGAAAGTTTGCTTTTCACCTCCTGGGATTCTACCGTTCTATGTATGGGATTATAACCATACCATCTAATATAGCCAAAGGTTTTACAATTCTTTCCATCCTGGGGACTTTGCCCTTCCCCCCCCCCTTTTTTTTATTAATATTCACTAGAGTAGTTCTTGCCAGTGACCCAAGCTCTCCCTGCTCCAGCAATATATGCTCCTCTCTTCCCCTTCATGTCTATGGGCAGTAATACTCCCACTGTGGCCAGTCCCTGATACTTCAATAGAATTGATCATTCATTTAACCCCATCTACACCACAGTGATTGTTTGCTCATTAACTTCTCCTTAGTTGAACCTACCAAATGTGCCTTCTCTTTGCTGCCAGGACCCTGATACAGCCCAGAGATAGTTCTACATTGCAAATCACATGCCTCTCCCATGTAAGATCTGGGGCAGTAAGAGAACCGGTTGCTCTGGAAGGGTAGAGTTACAAACAACAGGTCTATAAACATCATCTCACCTTCTACTGATCAGGATGCATGTATCTGAGAAATTTGTCAGAATGATTGCAAATACCCCAACACCTGTCTTATGTCATCGACCAAGAAGAGGATATTGCTAATAAAATACAATGGGATATCAGTGGATATTTAAAATAAACAAATACAAATATTATCTACAATATTTACCCTGCAAAAATGTAAAAGAAATATTTTCTTTATGGTCATACTATAACAGTTCTCTGTTAATTCCTTTCTCACAATGTACAAGCTATAGAAGTTTTCATGTTTGTTTTTGTTTATGTCTCTCTCCTTCACTTCACAGAAGCTACATGAAGGTCATGTCTGCATTCTTTGTTGAGTATCCCCTGTCAGAGCAGAATACCTGGTGCAGAGCAGGCATGTCATAAACAATTTTGTGAATGAGTTATTGAAAATAGGTTTTCCTGGGTCCTTAAGAAGCACTGTAATAAGAGCTCTCATGGAGCTCACAGCCAAGGGGAAAAACAAAAAGTAAACACCTGCGATAGGGTGTGATAAATGCGAGGTACCAGGGAATAAATTATGAAATTTACATTTATTATCCCATGTCATTGTGCCCCCTCCAGTGAGTCATGTGTTGCTATTATTCCCATTGACAGATGAGGAAACGTTTCCAGAAAAGATAAGTAACTTGCCTAATTTTACATAGCTAGCAAGTAGACAAGTTGAGACTTGAGCCAGTATCTGTCTTATACTTCCCTATTCTATGCTCCCTGGAAGCTCTGAATATTCATTCATTGATTAATTCAATTAATATTTATATGAATGTTTATTTTATACCATATACTGTTCTAGACCCTAGGCATATTGCAGTAAACAAAAGGGAAAAAGCCTCTTCCTTCACTGAGCTGACATTCAAAGTTGCAAAGACAAACAACAAAAACAAATCAATAAGATATATAATAAAATATCCAAGTCATCATTTTGGGAAGAAAATTAAGGCAGACTAAGGGGCTAGAAATACTCAGTGGGTTGCTATTTTAAATTGGGTGGTCAAGGAAGACCACTCTGAGAGGCAGTTGCATTTCGGGGCACATTAGAAACAGGCAGACCTTCCTCCGGGCGTATGCAGCCCTTCCAGCAGGGCTCCCTGTTTCCATGGCAATCATCCCAGTCCTCATTTCCTCACATTTGGCTCACCGCAAGAGTTTTCTGATTTGTCTGTCTATGTCTCCTGCCCTCTGCTACCAGATTAATCTGGCCTAGGAAACCAAACAGAGGCTGGAGTTCAGCCTCCATTTCCATCTTATCCAGGCAGCTATGCACAGGGATCAACTCAGGGCAGTGGCCTCTATGAGGAAGGGATCAAAGGCCTAAATAAAATGAGGGACTGAGCCATGAGAACATGTGATGGGAAGAGCAATTAAAAAAAAAAATCCTTTAAAACTCACGTATGTTTGGCATGTTGCAGGTAGAACAAGACCAGTGTGGGAGTAAGCAAGAGGAAAGTGCTAGGAAAAGGGATTGGAGACATAGCCTTTGTGAGCCTGGTAAGGACTTTGAATTTTATCCTAAGTGTAAAGGAAAGCCATTAGAGTAGGAAGTTATTAATTTTCTCTCTTAGCAGGAAAAAGCTTTCACATAAAGAGGTAAGATTTGGCCTGAAGATACAAGAATGAATAGATGTTGTCTCATGGCTAGAGTCTCCATGTAGAAGGAATCCACAAGGTTGGAGGGCATGATCAGAAATAAAAGTCGTTACACTACCTAATCCTTGCTATTGAAAATGTCTCATACAAACCAGCAGCAGCAGCATCACCAGAGAGGTTGTTAGCAATGTAGAATCTCCGCTTTTCTCCAGATCTATTGTCATAATCTGCATTTTCGATAAGATTAGGTAAATTATAAGCATGACAAGGGATGGTGTATAAGAGGGAATAAATAACAAGTGGTCTGGTGTTGCTAGATTCCAGGGATTAGGCAAAATGAGTTTAGGGCCTCAAGGGCTGGACAGTTAGGTTTGACCCATTGGGAAGGGCTTTGAGTACCATGATTAAGAATCTGGAATATTCTGACAAGTGAAAACACTTCAGATTGCCAAGCATAATAACTGCCTCATAATGACTGGGTACCACCATCTGTGAAATTCAATACTAAAAAAAAAGTAAAGTTCCTTGAATTATTTCAAATAAAATCAAGTGAATTAAAAATATGGATAGAAATGTGTGTTGTTTTTTTTCTTTAAAGAAGGCCATATTCTTGTCTATTTCAGATAAAAACTGTTATCTGATTATATATGGTTACTCACCCGATGTTGGTTTGTATCCATTCCTCAGAAGCCCTGAAATATGCTGAACAAAATGAGAAACAAAATAGCCCTTGTAGATGTACATCAGTGAGTTGTTTAGTCTTTTCATTTCTCATGTTCCAGAGGGCAGGTTAAATTGCAAATGTGTTCTTTCTAGGAATGTAAATGTGATCAATTACAGGGCTTTTCCCCTCTTTGTTTTGGCACACAGGCTGTTCCACTTTCTCTTGCTTCTTACTAAACATGATAAATAGGGATATTTAGAATTCACCATGAGGAGAAGGGGTCAAAATAACAAAGAAATTGACAAATCAAAAAAAAAGGGACTTGAATATCAATTTTACTGGAACAAGATGATTTTTAGTTTTCCTTGTTTCTTTTAATCTTTTTCTTTCATTGTTACTTCAGCAAGCTTGGGCCTTAAGAAGCATCAGGATGGACAGACAGGCACAGCAGACACCCACGGGCCTAGGAGCTGCCCAGAGGGAAGGTATGAAATGAAGGGCATCATATGCAATAGAAAATAAAAACAGGGAGTTCAATCAGACCTCATAGACTTTAGAGAGAGCTGACATCAAGAACTTGGCAGAAATTCAGTGCAGGGACAAAAGTTCACTAGGGGAAGAGTCGAAAGTAGAGAGGTAATTGGGAGCCGGACCAGGAAAGGTCTTACACATATGATGAAGAGAGTCTGTCCTTATCTTGACCTCTGAGAGGTATGTGTCTTCTCTTCTATCACCTCCATCTAAGTCATGATCAATCCTCATCTACAATGGCTTCCTAAATGACTATATTGCTTTCGTTTTTGCCCAATCCAAAGGCCCCAACTCTAATCCATTCTTCACAGGGTAGACAGAGGGTCAATCTTGTCACTCTCCTGCGAAGAGTCTTCCAAAGGCTTCCCAGTGCCCTACAAATGAACACCAAATTCCTTACTGCTTGGCCTGAAAATCTACACACTGTGGCTACCGCTCCCCTTCTTGCTTACACAATGACCTCTGATTCCTCCCATGTGTCAAGTTGTTTCCTATTTCAGAGCATTTGCCTCAAAAATTCTCTCTGCTGCAATGCCTTTCTACCCTCTACTCCACCACAAGATGTCCAGGTCCCCTTTATTCGTTGGGTTTCTGCCAACATAACAGCTCCTCAAAAGAGACCTTTCCTGGTTGTTCCATCTAAATTAGCCACTGTCTAAACTTTCTTTCTACAATATTATCTTATTTGTTCCCTTCATATGTTTTAACACAATTCAAACTCCTTATCTGTTTACTTGTTTATTATCTGTCTCCTTGTGTTAGTTTTCTATTGCTGCAGAACAAACTTAGCAGCTAAAAACAACACACATTTGCTATCTCACAGTTTCCTGGGGTCAAGAGTCCAGGCAGGCTTAGCACTCTCTTCTGCTAGGCTGCAATTAAGGATGTCAGCTGGGACTGGGGTCACATCTTGGAGGCCTGACTTGGTTTCACTCTTGAGCTCACTTAGGCTATTGGCAGAATTCATTTCCTTGAGACTGAAGGTCTCAACTTCTTGCTGTCACCTAGAGATTGTTCCTTGCCATATGAGCCTCCTAACATGGCCCCTTATTTCAAATCCAGCAAGGGAGGAAGTCTCTAGAAATAATCTGCTAGCAAGATGGAGTTTTATATATCATGATCATGGGAGTACCATCCTATCACCTTTTCATATTCCATTGCTTAGAAGCAAGTCACAGGCCCTATTTACACTTAAGTGGAGGTTATTATACAAAGATGTGAACACCAGGAGGAGGGAATAATGAGGGTCATCTTAAAGTCTGTCTTCCATAGTCTGCCCTTTGGCCCCCAATGATTTACGTCCCTTCCACACGCAAAATACATTCATCTCCCTCCCAAGGTTCCTATTATAGCATCTTATTGTGGCATCCTAACATAACATCAGATCAAAGGCCAATATCTCCTCATCTAAATCTTATCCAAGCCACTGAACCAGGTTCTTATGTTGTCTCATTAATCCATTTTAAAAACATTTATATGGATCTATTACAATGCTAAAAATTGTGGTATCAGAGATATAATAGTAAACAAAATACAGTCCCTGCCTTGAAAAAATTTACAGTCTCGATGATAAATGCTAAAATGAATAAACAGAAGGTTAATGAAAATACATGGTGGGGGGCGCCTGGGTGGCTCAGTCGGTTAAGCGTCTGCCTTCGGCTCAGGTCATGATCCCAGGGTCCTGGGATCGAGCCCCAGGTTGGGCTCCCTGCTCCACTGGAGGCCTGCTTCTCCCTCTCCCCTCCCACTCTCCCTGCTTGTGGTCCCTCTCTCTCTGTGTCTCTCTCTGTCAAATAAATAAATAAAATCTTTAAAAAAAAAAAGAAAATACATGGTAAAAATAACTACTTTTGCATGAAGGGCTATGAGAGAATTGTTGAAGGAGCAAATGACCTCTAAATGTAGTCTTGTAGATTACATAAGAGTTACATAACAGTTAACTCAACAACTGCTCCCTGGATTATGCTGGAAAGAGGAAGAAAAGATGATGTTCCAAGAAGAGAAGAAAAATGCATGCTAAAATCCCAGCAGTGAAAGAGAGCATGGCACATTCAGGAAACTAAAAGAAAGGCTAGAGTATAGTTAGGTGAGGAAAAATGCCAAAAAGTAAGACTGGACATTTGATAAAAGGGGACCAGATCATTACATGAAATTTGTACTTTATTTTGAGCACAGTGGAGAGCCACTAAAGAGTTTCAAATAAGGAGATTAAAAAAAACCAAATTTATGCTTTGGAAAGATCACTCTGACTTCAGTGTGGAAAATCAATTGGAATGGGAAAGGTGTAAAGACAGACTAGCTAGGAGAAAGCTGTTGCTGGAATTTGTAAGTATAACATGGAAGCTGGAAAGGTAAAGGCAAAGAGCACAGAGGAGAGAGGTAAGCAACATTGGGGGTGGAGAAGTAAATGGATAGGAGGGGTTAGGAATCATTTGCATGCTGAGGAGGGGAGAAAAACAGAGAGGAGATATGGATGAGTTCCAGGTATCTGTTTTTGATAAGTGGGTGGATGATAATACCATTTGCTGAGGTAACAAATAAAGCAAGAGAAGAGGTTGGGGGCTGGATTGGAGAGAGGTGAGCCAAGACAGAATATTTTAGTTTTGAGTTGTCTCTGGGAATTCCAAGCAGAGAGGACTTGAAGGCAGCTGGATGTACCTGGCTCTAGAGCTCAAGAGAAAGATTTGATCCAAGCTTTCTGTTATCTCCCTAGGTGAGGGAAAAGATTGGCCACAGAGTCTAAGGACAAATAAATGACTGGTAATGGAAAAGTGAGAAATGAATGTTGCCCGCCACATAATTCAGGGAGACTCAGAGACAAGAAAACCAGCAAATAGTTTCCAAAATATTTCTCCCAGCTTTTCTCATCTAATCCTCCACATTCTAGTACATAGAACATCAGTTAAGACTTCTAGTCAGACATGGAAAATTGTGTTTATCTCTGCTCCCAATGGAAATAATATTAAAAGGTAAATGTGATTTAAAAAAATATAAATCCTAAAAACAAAGAGAAAATGAGCAGGGATGAGAGTAAGTGAAAAGATGTCAGTAAATGTTAACATTTGGAAAGCAAATAGTGGGGTGGCAACTCACATAGTAGGTAGAGAAGTTGAAACCTAGGAATTCACAGTCGGAGCCAATGCTAAAAAGTGGGCTTTTCTCTACAGATCACTGGAGATTTGGAACTTAAGACATTGGGCATATTGACCATCCATAGTGAGGTATAGAGCTGGAAACTAGTTGAAAAATCTGTATATGGAGTAATCAAACATCCTTCTTCCCCTTCCCCCATCCTCATCCTGCAAAGCCATGTTAATGGCTCTTTCTAACTTCTCCAGAAAACCAGATGTTTAGTCCCTGAGAAACTGATCCCTAGGGACTCTGGACTGGAGGGACCAAGAACAACAGAATATGATGGTGCTGAAGTGAAAAAGGAGGATTAAGTGAAAACAGATTTCTGAACAGTAATTTGTTATAAACTTTCCAGCATTATTTCATTTCAAAGTAACATAGATTCAATAAAATAGATTCAATTCAATAAAAATTTAAATTTGCCTAATAAAAGACTATCAAGTCGTTCAGGAAATCTTCCTCTGGTGATGTTTTATTTATTTACTTTTTGAAGGAAGAAATATGCTATTCAGGTTTTGAGACACCAGTATACCTTGGGGCAATGTTCTTCACTTTGCTAGTGATGTAAGGGAAAGAAAACAAGACATCAAGGTTGGAATTGGCACCTCTACAGCAAGGCCTCCTGCCTGATTCTTTTAGGACCATCAGTGATAACAAAAAGATCAGCAAGGACTTGAGTCCCCAGAAAATTTGGATGGATCTTCCTGAATTCCTTAGCTCCCCAGTAGAGGATTGTCCCAATGAAAGGACCTGGGCAGTTCCTCAAATCTAAAGATGTTGGCTGAGAAGATTAGCAGAAGAGGAACCCAAACCTGCTCTTCCATAAAGGCTGTGATTATCCTTCCTCAGGTGAATCTCTGCTGTATCACCTCTCCTGGGCTCGCTACTGCAAGATATGGAGAGTGCTCCTCCATTGCCTAGTGATTCCAAAGACTGGCACACCCCTATTTTACCAACACTATCTCAGAGACTCAAAGTATGAAAAACACCTCTTTGCCCTTACTCTACTACTTGGAATCTAGGTGGCCCTACTAACCTATCCAAATCCAACTGTTCACCCCATTGCTTCTCCTCTCTTAACCCAAATCAGCAACCCTGAGACAATGAAATTCTTCTCTAATATCATGAGACAGAGTTGAACATCTGCTGTTAGCTCTGTGACCGTGAACAATTCAACCACTGTTCGTGTACGTTCCTGCTCTACCTCACAGACTTGAAAGGGAAGCCACATTTTTCATAGTGGAGATTTCTAACTCCCATCCTTGGATGAAGTTCTCTTTTCTTTTTGTTTAAATACTTGTTGTTGTTGTTGCTGTTGTTTTTAATCACCTCCCAATTATTTCTTCATCTCTCTTCTTAGAATTTTCTTTTGTTCCATTGTTTTCCTTTACCTCAATTGATCCTAGTCGCGGTTCATTTTAGCTTCTTTCTTATTCCTAATCACATCCTTCTGAAATTATATGCTCATGAAAACACATATACACAGAAGTGCTCATTCCCGGATGGCAGTTTCACTGTTACCATAGAGACATATCAGTTTCCTATCAAGTGAGGGAGATGAATCATGACTCATGAATATTTATTTCATTTTATATTTGATTATTCCATTTTTAACATCTGCGGCAAAAATGGATATTTTGTTTTCAATATCTTTTCAGTTCAACTTTTTTCCTTTTAAAGATAGCACTTCATTCTCAGTCAAAAAAAAATGTAATGAAACTGTCTAATGCATTTGGGCCATTATCTTATAAGTTAGTTTCTAAATAAGTTGATAAAGAATTAATACATATAAATTTTGATGTACCACTGGGTATTGTTCTACATTTTATATTTGTTAACCAGTATGCTTACCTGCAGAATTATAAATAATTATTAAGGGCTCTTCTAATTAATCACAAGGCATGTGTGCCTGTTACTTACCTAATGTAATTCCTGTGATTTATGTGGATGAAGAAACTTAGAAAATATCACTAAATCAGAATATTTGAGTAACATCCACCAAGTCTTGGAGGGATTCAGTCCCCCCCCCTCAGTTTTTACATTCCTTTATATTTCTGGATCACTTTTCAGTTTTCCAAGCACTTTCACATATGTGACAGGATATGAGCGTTCAACCTGATTTATTATAGAAACAACAGTTTTGCTCATCTTTCTTTTCTGCAATGCATTAGAAAGATATTATGTATTTATTTTTCCACACTTCCTAAGAGTGTTTGAAGTTTGAGACTTCCTTGACTTCAAAGAAATGAAACTAGTTTTTTGTTTGATACTAATTCTAACTCTGAGTTTAATGGACCATCTAAGTCTTTATGAAAACAAATGAAAATAGAGGGTTTTGGTGGGAAGGAGGATTCATGTGATAAAATAGAGAGTCTAGTGAGGGAATTAGGAGGAACAAGTTACTTTGATGATCAGATGGGGCCCTGGGAACCTGATGAGAAAGAAATGCCTTGGTCCAAGAAAAAACAAGTGAATGGACTCAGATAAGGACCAAAGAAAAGGTACTATTTAAGTGTAGAGGGATTTATCAATGACTGACTACCAGGAAGGATGACTTTACAGGACTCTTAGAACATCTCCAAACCCTCAGAACATCCATAAACCCAAAGAGGGGCACCTGGGACAAGTGAAAGAATGATAGTGAGGAAACCCCTTACCAGTACTCTGGGGGCTAAACTGGATAAGCTTTAGTCTTGTGTGCTGGGATAGATACCCTAAGTTTGAAACACTGTGTTGACATTTATTATCTCACTGAGTTTCACAAGAGTACAGCTAACTGTGTTGTGCAGGCCTTTGATATCCCCCTTTCTATAGATGAAGATGAAGTCACATGACAACATGGTTGGGTATGTATGAGTCAACTAAATTCTACCTCTGCATGGACTTTTCCTGACTATTCTTTCTATAATATTTTTTCACACTTAAATTTACTTACTGAAGATATATATTGGCTCAGATAACTGAAAAATCTAGAGGGTATAATTTCTTCAGGCACAGCCTGATCAAGAGTTCCCAATAACATTGCAAAGACTTGGTCTCTCTTTGTCTCTTGGTTTTGCACTACTCTGAGCTGGCATCATTCCTGGGTCCTACATGTTTGTCAGTCAGTTAAAATTTTGTCAAAAATAGAATATATGTGTTTTTCAATAGTTCAAACAAAAGTCCTAGTCCTTTTGGATTACCTATTTTTCTTGAACCAATTACTATTATGTGATTTTTTTTTTAATTGGCCAGGCTTGACATATATACTTGGTCCTGGAACATGGGGAAGGAGGCAACCCTTCAGAAGCTCATGGACTCAGAGCAAGGAAGAGTTTGGTCCCCTAGAATAAAATTAAGATACTTATATCAAAAGATAAAACCAGTAGAGAATTCTGGGTTGCTGGTAACAGTGAAAGCATCATAATTTTTGGATCTGCTGGGACTCCAAAGCAACTAGATAGCAAAGTCAAAAACCTTTGGATGATAGTTACAAGAAAACCTAAGTGACAAGATATTCCTTGTCAAAATACAAGGAGTTGGGGACAAACAATCAAAAGCCATAGACTAGCATGATATTAGTCTTACAGGAGGAAGTTGAGGATGAACAAAGGGATGTCTGATGGATCTGAGAACAAGAGAACCCCAAAATAGCCACTAGCTTTGGAAAGCAACAAAAGAAAATCTGAGAACAACAATAGAAACTGAAAAAGTTTTCCCATTCCAATAATGGTTTAGTGCAAGTAAAATCTGAAGAAACTGAAATAGTCTAGCATATGTGAACCAGGGCTTTCTCCCAGGGCAGGTCTAGGTGAGAAACTGCTAGGAGTAAAATCAAAATTAAGCAATGGAGAGGGAGTCACAGTCTCATATAGCTAATCTCAGAAATGATACCCCAAAATTTTGCTATATTCTACTCATTGGAAGTAAGTCACTAGTCCAGCCTCAAGGGGTGGGGATTACAGAAGAGTGTGAATACCTTGAGGTGGATTCCACTGGAAGTTATTTTATTAGCTATTAACTACAGAGTTCATTCTAAAATGTGACAAGAAAGATTTCACAAGGGGCGCCTGGGTGGCTCAGTTGGTTAAGCGTCTGCCTTCGGCTCAGGTCATGATCCTGGGGTCCTGGGATCCGGCCCCACATTTGCTTCTCCCTTTGCCTCTGCCTGCCACTCCCCCTGCTTGTGCTCTCTTTCTTGCTATCTCTCTCTCTGTGACAAATAAATAAATAAAATCTTAAAAAAAAGAAAGATTTCATAAAAGAGCTCAGCATCAACTATATCTTGAAATATGGACAAGTATTCATCAGGCGGACTAAAATGTAAAATGGAAAGGGCAATCTAGACAGAGATTAACATAGCATAAACAGAGATAAACACTCTTGGAAACACTTCTTCCCATCTGGAAAAAACAGGACTACAAAGTACAGAAACCAAGGAGTGCATTTGGAAGATGGGGCTGGAGATTAGGGTAAAGTCAAATTATAGAAGGCTTGATGTACCACATTCTAACCCTTACGCTTGGATGCACTGAATTGCCAGCATTTTCACAAAATTGACCCGTGTTGTCAAGTGTATTTTCAGGATGGCCAACGTAAGGCATTTTTCTAGCTTTGTTGCTTCCTGTCCCCATTTGCAAGAACATTTCCAAGAACATGGCCACACCAGAAGCATTGCAGCTTTTGGTCACCCCTCCCCTTCAGGTTTGACATATTTCATGTTAAACCAGTCTGTTGTAAACAAAGACAGAGTCCCTAATTATTATGGCAAGGTTAAATATGTTTAATTTTAATCAATAAGGAAATATTTCAGGCTCAAATCATGGAATGACAACTAGTATCCATTGCTATTGGATTCCTTTCCTCATATTTGGAGTAAAATAATACTTGTAAAATATAACTTGCAATAAATAAGCATATTTCTAAAATGATTTTTCAAAGAAACAGAAAAGAAACAGAGAAACAAGGCTTTTTAGGATCACAAACTACCTGAGAACAACAGACTGAGAATCCATGATATAAATGAACATGTGCATTGCACAACTGTAAAGGGAAGAAACTCTCAACAGCAATTTACAGAGGAATTTCACATGTAACATTTGCTTTATGTCAAGAATCTAAGCCTATGTTAATAGAGTTTAATATCTGACATTAATATTTTCCTCCCATATACTCCCATAGCATTGTGCTTTTAACTGTGCTAAAACACTGAGTACAGTCTACCTTATTAGAGTTGTCTCTAATAGATGTCTCTCCCACTAGATAATGCGCCTTGAAGTGAAGAGATCTTGTCTTATTTGACTTCAAATCTCTGTCTAAGCTCTATGCTTAACACAGAGAAGGCTCTTAGTGAATGATGAGGACTTAGAGGGAATTTAAATAGAGACTCTTAAAATATAGATTATAAGAAGGTAATCCAGGGAGAATTGCTCTTGTTATCAATATGCTATCACATAACGAAACATCGGTTTTCAAACTTTAGTCAACCAAACCACCTAAGAGTACAGAAGTAAAAATACTGAGTGATTATACATTTTGACTGTGAGGAAATTATTTTTAACAAATTCATTATTTGTTCACTAATTTTAGGCATTGATAAGCTTAAATGCCCTAAATGTGGTAGTGATGGAGCATCTGTTTTATATTAAGAACATAAGAATCACATTTCTGATTACTGATTAATGATAACTATTAATTAACACCTATTATTTGCTGAACACTATGCTAGGTAATTAGTATGACGTCTGACACCAACTACCCAGAGTTAGGTCCAACTTTATAGGTTGAGGGGACAGTCTTACACAACACTACCTTTGCTTCAGACATCAGCACAAGTTTGGAGGTCCCCAGATGGCTACAGGGGTCCTCAGAGGTCTGACCAGATGCCTACAGATTCAGGTGTTTCTACTAACCCCTCAGGTTCAATAATCTGCTAGAACAACTCACAGAACTATAGAAAGCACTCTGCTTACAATTACAGTTTTATTGTAGTGAAAGGATAAATGGTAAGTCAAAAGGAGCCAAAGGGAGAGACACATAGGGAGAAGTTGGGAAGGGTCCTAAATGCAAAGCTTCCATTGTCTTCTCTTCTTTGAGTCAGGACACATCACCCTCCAGGCACATCATTGTATGATAATACACCAAAAGCACTATACAGTGCAATAGAAAGCACAGAGAAGCTCACCCAAGCCCAGAATCCAGAGTCTTTGTTGGGGTTTCATTATGTTAGCGTGACTGGCTAAATCATTGGCCATGAGGTTGAATTCAGTCTTCAGCCTCTCTGGCCTCCTTGGGGGTCAGGCTAACATATGGCTCAAAGCATCAACCCTTTAATCAGTCTGTTAGTCTGTCTGGTATGACCAGCCCCCATCCTGAGTAATCTTATTAGGTTAAAATATCTAGAAGCCTACCATCCTGTTAGCATAAAATATTGGGGTCTACCATGAATAAGAAATACTCCAATCACTAGAAAAATTTCAAGGATTTAGAGGCTACCTCTAAATTAAGAGGATTAAGGTCAGCTAAATTCCTTATTACACAGGAGTGATTTTCATGTATTATCTAATAATAATTCCTCTAAATCATAGATCCATCTGTTGAGGGAGGTGGCATTATTTTAGACATGAAGAAATACAAGTCTGGAAAACTTAAATAACTTTTCCAAGGCCTATCTAGCTAATGAGTGGCAAAGCCAGGATTTGAAGTGATGTCTTCCTTTTTTCAAGTCCTGTTCCCAAATTGGCCTAATCTTCTACTTCATTATGCCTCAAGTTCAATATTTATTACTAACATTAGAATAATTTTTCCAATTCCTATATTATAGTGACATGATCATAGTTTCAAGGGAAGAAAGAGCATTTTATATGAAAGATATTTAGCATGCTCAGTAATTATCTCAAAGTCAGAGGAGGCAAAGAAATGTTAAGGACAGAAGTAGACTTGAGTTCAGGGGTGCCTGGGTGGCTCAGTCGGTTAAGCGTTTGCCTTTGGCTCAGGTCATGATCCCAGAGTCCTGGAATATAGTCCTGCATCAGGCTCCTTGCTCAGCAGGGAGCCTTTTCTCCCTCTGCCTGCTTCCCCCACTGCTTGTGCTCTCTTTCTCTCTCTCTAACAAATGAATAAATAAAATCTTTAAAAAAAAGTAGACTTGAGCTCCAATTCCTGCCAATTTATAATGAGACCCTGAATCTGTGACTTCAGTAAAAGCATTCATAATTCCTGGGCATATCTATCTATCTATCTATATATCTATCTATCTATATATAGATAGATATATATATATATAAAAGCATTCATAATCCCTGGGCATATATATATATATATCAGTATATATATATATATATATATAGGCTCTCCTATATTCTAAGATTATTATGAAATTCACATAACAATTATGAAAGCAGTGGTCGTATTTTTTTTCAAATTCCTTTATGTTCCTTTGTTTTTCTATGACATTTTACACCTTGTAACATTTCATATGATTTAAATATAGAAGTTCAATAATTAAACCAGATTGCAAACTCTACAAATAGCAAACAATCAGTTTTTCAATGATATATCCCAAATTTCTAGATTAGCTTATGGTAATAGAAACTCAATTTTTTGAACACTTACAAACACTGTATAAACAGTGCATAGACAGAACTTTAATTTATTCCAATCACCCCACTAGAGAAAACTACAAATATGTGAGGAAAAAAAACCCTTTTAATATATGCATTCTCATAGGTAATATAAGAAAATACCAAAAACTTACTGGACCAAGAATCAAGAGACAAGGAAGGTCAAAGATGCCCTGTATTTTAGGTTTTGTACTCTCAAGGGCATTAGCTGATTGTAGAAGGTGCTGCAGAGTGGCAGAGAGGCTGTGGCCTACTTTTAACAGACTTGTGGTACTAGTGAATTAAAGACTAGAGGCCAGGAACCTCTGGCAGGTGGTTCAGGGAGCAGGGAGAGGGCTGGTGGATCTCTGTGGCTTTGGACTGGATTCTCTAAGGCTACCCTTACAGCATGAGTGAACTATAAATATATAGGTTCTTGTAGGGATTGTAGCTTTCTGAATCATGCCATTTCTGGAGATTTTATAAGTAGAACTAGGATTGCTAGCGTCCCTGGAGCACCTAGTAGATGCAAACATAAATCCTCTCTGGATGAAGATAACATTTACAAATAATTTTGCAAATACAATATTTATTATATAATCAAACATAACCAAATACCCAAGAGAACAAAATTGCATGGATGAAAATCAGCAGAAACAGGCAGTAGAAATAGAAGAGCAAAGACTACAACTACTGGCATTATTGGGCATAGAGAGACAAAGAAAAGGAAGATAGAGAAAAGAAAACAGAAGACAGAGGGGAAAAAAAACAGTAATAAAGTAATAAAGTCTAAACTGCATGTAACCGGAGTCCCAGAAAGAAAGGAGAGGAAAAGAAAAATAGTAGTATTTGAAATAGAACATTCCAAAACTGAAGAAAGACATTAATCCAAAGATCAAAAAAGTTCTATAAATCCCAAGCAGAATGAATAAAAAGAAGCCTGCACTTGATTACATAAAAGTACAAGTGCTGAAAATATAAGTAAAAAAATCTTAAAAGTAGCAAGGGTTGGGGAAGGAGGGCGAAAAGAGTGTATTACCCTCTAAGGAATAATAGTGAAGCTTTCAATAAAAACAATAGAATTCTAAAGGCAGCTGAATGATACTGAAAAGTGAAAATGACTGAAAGTGCCTTCCAACCTAGAACTCTATATCCAGTACAAATATTCTTCAAAATGAAAGTGAAATAAATACAAGTAAAGAAAAAAACTGAGAAAATATTTCTCTAATAAACCTATATCAATAGAAATAAATTTAATGATGAAATGTTACAAACTTCCTCTCTAAGGTTGAGAATATACAAAAATGCCTGATCTGACCACCTCCAGTAAAAGATTATAAATGGAAATACATCAGTATTATTTGTCTGTCATATGATTATATACAAAGAAAATCTAAATGAGCATATAAAATTATTAAAATTAATAAGCAACAGTGCCAAGACTTCTAGATACAATCTCTCTCTCTCTCATTCTCTCTCTGCCTCTCAAATAAATAAATAAAATCTTTAAAAAAAAAGTGATACTGCAGAACAATGAAAGAGAGTCTTTCACTGTATGATGCTAGGGCAATGGGCTATCAGTACCCAATCTAAATGAAACTTTACATCTATCTCACATTGATCACAAAAGTTAAAAAATAAAACAACAATTCCTGGTGGGTTGTAGGTTTATACATGAAAGAAAGAACAATAAAACTTATAGAAGATAATATAGGAGAATATCTTCATAATTTTGGGTAAGAAAACTACTCCTAAATAGAATATAAAAGCATTAACCAGAAAGGAAAAGATGAGTAATTTGGACTACATCAAGAGACACTACTAAAAAAGTAAAAAGACAAACTACTCAGTAGAAGAAAATCATTTTAATACACGTGTAACCTATAAAGATTTGTATCTAGAATATATGAAGAATCCTACACATTAATAAGAAAAAAAAAGCCCAATTTAAAAATTAACCAAAAGACTCAATCAGGCTCTTCATAAAAGAGGATATTTAAATGGTCAGTAAGCATATGATAATTCCCTTAACATCATTAGTCACAGGAAACTAAAGTTAAAACCATAGAGAGATAATACTACACACCCACAAAAATGGCTAAAATTGAAAAATTGAAAAACAAAGTGTGGATGAAGATGTGTAACATTGGAAAAACTTCCACCATTGGTGAGAGTGTAGATTTGTACAAATCACTTTGAAAAACAGTTCAGAATTTTCTTCTACTATAGATCAAGATACACAAATCCTATGATTCTACAATTCCATTCCTAAGTATACACTGAACAAAAATGACAACACATAAGCACCCAATTTTATGCATGAGAATACTTATAGCAGCATTGTTTGTGATAGTCAAAAAGCTGAAAACAACTCAAATGTCCATCGACATTAAAATAGATAAGTTATGCTATACACATACAAAAAAACTACTTACAGCAATGTAAATAAACTTCAACAACACATAAAACATGGATGAATCTCACAGATAGGTTGAGCTAAAGATAGCAGACACAAACTCTACCTACTGTATTAATTCATTTACACAAGTTTTTTGGGGGGTTTTTTTGTTTGGTTTTTTTTTTAATTTTTTTATTGTTATGTTAATCACCATATATTACATCATTAGTTTTTG
>NW_027397067.1:37286413-37329090 GCF_003265705.2 Callorhinus ursinus
CCCATCCCTCCCACCCCCAACCACTCCAGTAACACTCAGTTTGTTTCCTGAGATTAAGAATTCCTCATATCAGTGAGGTCATGTGATACATGTCTTTCTCTGATTGACTTATTTCACTCAGCATAACACCCTCCAGTTCCATCCACGTCGTTGCAAACGGCAAGATCTCATTCCTTTTGATGGCTGCATAATATTCCATTGTGTATATATACCACATCTTCTTTATCCATTCATCTGTCGATGGGCATCTTGGCTCTTTCCACAGTTTGGCTATTGTGGACATTGCTGCTATAAACATTGGGGTACACGTACCCCTTCGGATCCCTACATTTGTATCTTTGGGGTAAATACCCAGTAGTGCAATTGCTGGATCGAACGGTAGCTGGAAAACAGTATGGAGGTTCCTCAAACAGTTGAAATTAGAGCTACCGTTGTTTGTTTTTTTAAGGCAAAGCTGAAGTATTGATGAGAAGATTATAAAGAGCTGCTTGGAAGCAATTGTTAAAGTCAGGATAGCATACCCTTTTGGGGAAAGGGAGAGAATAGTGATCACATAGGAATAAGAGGCGCTTCTGTCTTGGCATTGTTCTTTCTTAGGCAAGAGTTAAGTGATGTTTTGTGATAAATCATTGATCCATATATTTTTTATTCTTCCCTTTTCTATGTCTATATTTCACCATAACAAAGGTTTGTAAAAATATGAAGATGTACTTACCAACTTCACAACGTTAACTCCGTCTTCAAAGGGAAGGGAATGGCACAAGCAAGGATGTATGACGAGGATTCAAGTATATCTGTAATGTTTTATTTCTTAAAAGGCATCTGAAGAAATAATGCCAAAATGTGAGCAGATCAAGTCTCTTAAATCTAGGACATGGTTCTCTGCCCATTTCTGTAGGTTTGAAATACTAGAAAATAATTGTTTTTAAAAGAATTTTCCTACTTAACACTCCATTTTGTAAACTGTGAAAGGGCAATTTTAAACATGTCTCCCAACAGATTTCAATGCATAATGAGTTTGAAATAAATAATTATTCATTGATTAACTGGTTTGTGATTTATTGCAATTGTATTCCAATTGAGAAGACAAAATATCCTTAATTAGCTCTGTGTCTACCCAACACTCCTGGCCTTACTTCTCCTCCCAAATAAGATCTAGCCAAGCTGGCCTTGGAACTTTGTTGTGTTCTCTCTCCATGTTGTTTCTCCTTAGGGTTTTGCAGGGCTGGTGATTTTTTTTATTAATCAGGTTTTAGTTTAAAGCCTCTTCTTTACAGAGAGGGTTTTTTGTTTTGTTTTGTTTTCTGTTTTTTGTTTTTTGTTTTTTGTTTCTTTTGAGTGTAGTATCCACCATTCTCTGCTTAGTCAATCATTATCATATCTCCTTTTTACTTCCTTTGGACATTAGTCACTATCTGAAATTACATATCCATTATTTTTTCACCTGTGTATTCCTGTCATTAATACACAAAGTCTAAGAGGGTGGAATATCTCTCTATATTGTTCACCATCATAAGCAGCATGTAGAGTAATGCCTAACAAATAGTAGATGTTAAATAAATAACTAGGTCTTGGATAAATGACTCCATTAAGGCAATCAGATTTTTGCTACGCATTTCATTTTATTGTCTATTTATCTACAGTTGATCCCTGAACAACATGGAGGTTAGGAGTTGCCAACCCTCCACAGAGTCAAAAATCCACACACAACTTTTGACTCCCCCCAAACTTAACTACTATATTGACTAGAAGCCTTATGGATAACTTAATCATTGAACACATACATTGTATGTTATATGTAATAGATACTGCAATCTTACAATAAAGTAAGGGTAAAGTTTATTTTACAATAAACTAGGGAAAAGAAAGTGTTATTAAGAAAATCACAAGGAAGATAAAATACACTTATACTACTATAGTATATTTATTTAAAAAATCCACATATAAGTGGACCCATACCAGTTCTAACCTGTGTTGTTCAAGAGTCAACTATATCTATCTATCTATCCCTCCATTCATCCATCCATCCATCTATCCATCCATCCATCCATTCATCTATCCACATACACACACACATACACATAATTGAGGAATAAAAGATGAACTTGGGAAATTTGGAAAATTTTTCAGGATAAATGAAATTTACTAACACAATTCAGGCTGCAAAGTGTTATTTTATATTAACTACAAGCTAAAATTATTTTGATCCACATTTCAGATAAGGTTTAAAAGAAACTTTTACATGTTCTTTGGACTTAGAGAAGCAGTTAAAAATAGTGCCATTTAGTATCTAGCTAACATATTCCTTGTACTCAACAAGATAATGCAATCTATTAAAACCAGACTACAAAACATTACAGAGGAAAACAGAACTTCAAATCATCAAAGAAAAAAAACACATTTCCTATTGGGGTATAATACTTATAAGTTACACACAAAAATAGTTGAATCATTAATATTTGTGGAAATTTTGAGAGAAAAAATCTATTTAAAAAAAAAACATCCAAGGGGGATGCATGGGTGGCTCAGTCAGTTAAGTGTTCGCCTTTGGCTTAGGTCATGATCCCAGGATCCTGGGATCGAGTCCCATTTTGGGCTCCTTGCTCAGCGGGGAGCCTGCTTCTCCCTCTGCCTGCCGCTCTCTCTCTCTCTCTGGCAAATAAATTAAATAAAATCTTTTAAAAAAATCCAAGCAAGATTGACCATGTAGCAAAAATCTGTTTTCTAATAATTATAAATTCTGAATGCTAGAATGTAGAATAATTCAATAAAGCTGACTTTAATTTCTTAGAGTATTGTGTGAAAATTACCTCAGTGATAAAGGCTTTATTTATAAGAATCAGAAAATTTCTAGGAAGGGAATGCCATTTCACATCTGGGATATTATAAAGACTAAATTTCATTCCTACAATGACACAGAAAATTACTGTTTTAAAATAAGGAAGCCACCCAGGCCATTACAGCATTTAACTGAAGCAATAATAGTGATAAAATTTTTAAATTAATTGTAGGTTGATGGGCTAAGTTAAATTCAAAATACCAACCATCAATAAGCAGGAAATATTTGTCTCCCTCTTAAATCACGTAATAACTTTTAAATACAATGAAGAAATCACTAAATGAAAAAAACCTATAAAATTATAAATATAAAATTCAATATATAATATATAAACATTATAAAATATGTGTATAAAATCTTAGCATGATGCCATAAAATTTTTAAAAAGATGTTTAAAGGGAGAAAAAAACATTACAAGGAAGATCTATAACTGAGATAGTAAACTACAAGGATATCTTGAAAAAAATAAACATTTTATAAAATGAGTCTCGTGAATATTATCTTTTTACAATTTTGTTGATGGCCATTTTTAAAGAATCCTGTTCTAGAGGCAGATACATGCTTTCCTTTTTTTTTTTTTCTCTCTTCTTTGTTTTAACTCTTGTTTGCTTTTTCTTATTTTTCTCCTCCCAAACTACAGTTCCTATTGTTAGGTTGTTGTTTGTTGTTGTTGTTGTTGTTGTTGTTGTCTTTAAGTTACTTCTCTTCAGGGGGTGAAAAGAGGGACTCCACTGTTATTATCTAATAAAGTCCTTTTGTATTTGGAGGAAACTAGTGCCTTACAAGAAGGATGCTTTATTTTATTTTTTTAAAGACTTATTTATTTATTTAAGAGAGCGTGTGCACACACATGTGTGAGCAGGGTGAGAGGTAGAGGGAGAAGGAGGGAGAGAGAGAGACTCTCAAGCAGACGCTCTACTGAGTGCAGAGCCTGATGTGGGGCTCAATCTCATGACCCTGAGATCATGACTACAGCCAAAATCAAGAGTCAGATGCTTAGCCAACCCAAGCACCCCTAGAAGTATGCTTTATTTTAAACTAACAACTGTGAAATCAGTTGATTTAATGTGATAATAACCCAATGTGCCCCACTTGTTTTCATTCAAATTAGAAGCTTGTTGCAAAGGTGCTTAGCTGACTGTTTGGATTTGGTTAGGAGTCAAGCCTCATTCTAGTCATCATATTTATTTTTTTAAATATTTTATTTATTTATTTGACAGAGAGACACAGCAAGAGAGGAAACACAAGCAGGGGGAGTGGGAGAGGGAGAAGTAGGCTTCCCGCTGAGCAGGGAGCCCGATGCGGGCTCGATCCCAGGACCCTGGGATCATGACCTGAGCCGAAGGCAGACGTTTAACTGACTGAGCCACCCAGGCGCCCTAGTCATCATATTTATTGACTGCATATAGTGGGCCCACTTAGGTGCTAAGTAATAACAATAGTAAAAAAAAAATTTAAGAATAATAAAATAAATTAAGACATGAGCCCTTCTTTCAAGGGAACCAAAATCTACTGGCAGAGTTTCACTTATGAGTAGATAATTATCATACAATGCAGAAAGGTGAAAACTAGTAGAAACATCTTCAAAACAAAATGAAACAAAAAAGTTCCTTGGATTCCACATAACTTTGTAACTACTGTCATGTATCTATGGACTCTCCCTTATCCAAACATCTCCTAAATGATGTCTAAACTTGCTACCCCCATTTCCTTACCTCCCACCTGGTCTGAACTAAAAAATTACAGCTACCCCATTGCACCCATGTTACTCACATGTCTCCAATCCAATGGGCTTGGTTTCAGTTCTCATCCTACCTCCCTTTAGCAGTTTTGATTTCCAGACTTACTCGTAGACTTGAAGCAGTTTCCCCAGGTTTTTCTGGCTTCACCCTCTAGATCATTTCTTCTAACTCCTCTGTCTTATTCTTCGTGCTTTCTCTAAACACCCTCTCCTCTACCAACCATTAAATGTGAGTGTTCCTCAGGACTCTACTCTAGTCTGGCTTCCCTTAACTCCACTCTCTTCCTGAGTGGTCTCATCCATCTACCATGGTGTCAAAAGCATTAATAGTCTAGCCACTTTCAAATTTGTATCAACAGCCCACACCTCAGTTTTGAGAATTAGATTCATTTATGCAACTTATTTCTAAATGTTTCAAAAGTTTCTTCAATGAGATATCTATAACTGCAATCATAATCTTTCCCCCAGAAAATCATTTCTCCTTCCCTATTTTCTCTTCAGAAACTTGCACAACATCCATCCAGTTGTTGATGAAAGAAACCTGACAGCCACGCTTCACAGCTTTCCCTACCTTCCCAATGATTCACATCAAGTCCATCACTAAGGTGTGTCTATTCCAGAATCAAAAAACCTATGAAAGTAATTTATTTCCCTGTATCTCCACTGCCACCACCTTAGTTCAAGCATCCATGATCTCTTTCTTGGACTTTATCAATAACTTTAAACTTGTCTCCATATCTCCAACTCCTCAATAAATTCCTCTCACTGCATTCAGAGTAATCATTTTTAAAAGAGTTCTACCTATATTACTTTGGTGCTTAAACCCCTTTAGTGTCTTTCTGTTGCTGTGGAGATATGAAAAGGAACTGGGTTTAGAGATACTTCTGAAGTACAATAAATAGGATTTTACATATGGAATGGGGTAGAGGGAGGAGTCTAAGATGTTTCCCAAATTAGCTTGAGATACTGGGGGAATAATACCATTTTAAAAGATCAAATGTATAGGACAAAGAAGAAGGGAATATGGGTTTAATATCAGACCTACTGAGCTTAGAACCTTTAGGAAATTCATGTGGGATCAATAGTTGTGGGAAAGGTGGGAACTAGAGACAGGTTGGGTTGTGGAAACCACAGACATGAATTCAACACTCAGGAAATCTTTGTGGTAAGAAATAAGAACTAAGAACAAAAACCTGAGGAATATGTTTAAGGGGAAAGGTGTCGGAGGATGAAAAGTAAATAAAGGAGACAGAAAATAAGGAGGAAAGGGAAACAGGAAAGTTATTTGAACACTGGAATAAGGAAATAATGTATGCTGCATTTTAGTATACACTGAGCTCAGTTCTAAATTATGTCTTTTGAAAAAAATGAAACTTTGCAGAAAAACGCCTAGTAATTTGGTGTGACCATTTCTTTACCGACTGGACTTTGTGCTTTTAGACCTCAAGTAAACAGGATTGAGAGAATGTTGCTTCTTATTTTATTATACAATATCATTGATCCATATAAGGCCCTGTCTTACTGACAGATTTTATTACCTTTTAGCCTCCATACCCACCATTCTAGTAGATAAACATTCTATTGTGTATAATATATATCCTTCTTTTGTTTGTGTTCTTATAAAATGTGTTCTGATTAATGAGGAAATATATTTAATTAAATAAGTGATATTGCATGATATATTTGGTTCTGATCCTTCCTTTTCACAGGCATAGTTTTATATCCATTCATTGCTATGTGTACTTCTAATTCATTACTCCTAATTGCTGCACAATATCCCATAATGTACAACCACCACATTTTAATTTATCTATATTCCCTATGATAGACACGCAGGTTGCTTCCAATTATTAACAACAATAGCAATGTTGCAATAACATTTCCATTTATATATGTCTCCTTATGGGCTTATGAAATAATTTCTCTGGGTTATATATCCATGAACAGAGTTGACAAGTCAAAATGCATGCATATACTTAACTTTGGTTACTATTTCCATCTTGTTCTCTGAATTGCTGCCCCAGTTCCCAGTACCTCCAGCAGGACATAAGGGTTCTTGTATCTTCACATATTGATCAAGAGTTGGCACATCTATTTTTTCTAATTATTGCCAGGCTAACAGGTGAAAAGTGATATTTTATTTCAATTTGCATTTCTGACCATTAATGATTTGGGGCATCTCTTCAGGTATTAAATTTTTTTTAGTTTACTTTTCAATAAATTGCCTGTTCATATCTTGTATCCATCTTCTTTTCTATTGTTTTGTTTTCTTATTCCTTTGAGGGCCTTGGATATTCTGGATACTAGTGCCTTTTCAGTTTTAGACTGTGCATATATAGTCTTCCATTACATCATCCATCTGATATATCTGTCCATAATGTCTGTATTAGTTCCCTAGAATTGTTTAGCAAAGCACCACAAACTTGATGACTTAAAACAAAAGAAATTTATTCTCTCACAGTTTTTAAGGTTAGAAGGCTGAAATCAAGGTGTTGGCTCCCTCTGAAGGCTCTAAAGGAATATTCTTCTTTGCCTCTTCCAGCTTCTGATGGCACCTGATGTTCCTTCTCTCGTGGCAGGATACCTCGAATCTCTGCTTTGATTTTCATATGGAATTCCTCCCTCTGTGTGTCTTTGTGCATCTGTGTGTTCACATGGTGTCTTAATCTATTCAGACTGTAATGAACAATAGACAGTTATTTCTCACTGTTCTGGAAGCTGGAAGTCCAAGTTCAGTGTGCCAGCATGGTCAGGTGAGTGCTCCTTCCAGATATCGAACTTCTCATTGTATCCTCACATGGTAGAAATGTTCAACTAGCTTCCTAAAGCTTCTTTTATAAGAGCATTAATGCCATTAATGAAGGTTCTCTCATGACCTGAGCACCTCCCAAGCCCCACCTCCTAATTCCATCACATTGGGCTTTAGTATTTCAACATATCAGTTTTTCAGGGGCAAAAACATTTGGATCATAGCACATTCACAGACAGCACAGGAATACAAACATTCAGACCATAGAACATGGCACCAGTTATTGGATTTAGGGCTCATCATAATCCAGTATGACCTCCTCTTAACTTAAATTATATCTGTCAGGACTATATTTCCAAATAAAGTCACATTCTGTGGTCCTGGCTGGACATGAATTTTGGAGGTACACTATTCAACAATATCCTTCTTTAAATAAATTTTAAAAATTTAAGAATTTTTTAAGTAATCTCTACACCCAATATGGACCTTGAAATTACAACCCCAAGATCAAGAGTTGCATGCTCTACCAACTGAGCCAGCCAGGCACACCAAATAAATGAAATTTATTAGCGATTATAGTTAACAATATTGCATTATGTACTTGAAAGGTGCTAAGACAGCAGATCTTAAAAGTACTCACCACAAAAAAGGAATTGGTAATTACGTGAGGGGATGCTACTTTGGTAATCATTTCATGATATACAAGTGTATCAAATCAACCAGGCTATAAACCTTATACTTACACAAGTTATGGATCAATTTTTTCTAAATAAATCTGGGGGGGGACATATTGGTGTTGAAAGATAGACAAGTAGATAGATAAAAATTTTTGATAAAGCTACATTGTTCTACTGAGGGGAGGCCTTCTGTCAAAATATTCATTAGATAAGACTGTTAAAGCAAGATTTTGTATATGTGTATGCGAGATATATAACTATTGATCGACTTCCCAGCATTCAGCTGGGATTTGTGTACCTCTAGCTTGACCCTGATTAAGTTTATTCCCATGGTCATAGTAATTGATTTAGGCCTGGACACATGACTCAACTGGGGACAGAGAGAGATTTGCTGAGGATTTCTAGGAAAGAAACTTCTTTACTATTCTAAAAGAACTCCCAGAAGAGATTCTCTCTTCTTGTTGGAAGTGACCAAGGGGACCTGAAGCCCATGAAGCTGCTTCCTACCGTGATGGACACTAGCCTGAGGACAAAACTAATCACAAAGTTGGGGAAATCCTGAGAAACTGCAGATAAATTGAAATTGAGTCCTAAGCTTTGGGCTTTCAGTTATGTGATATAAGTTTCTCTAGGTGAATAAGCAGGGTCAGAGTTCCACTACTTTCCAGCTATATGGCATTAGGCAAGTTCCTTAATTTCTCTAAGCTTCCCCTTTGTCAACCACAAAATGGAATATCCATAGTATCAAATTCCTAGAGTTTTGTGAGAATTAAATAAGACAATTGATATAAGGTACTTAGTCCAGAATTAATCATTTATAAGTGTGAGGTAATTGTAAAATACTACATAATTATCATCCTGATTTTTATTTGTATCACTGACATTATTACTATCAGACTAAGTAGCAAAACTAGGATGAACTCTCAAATCTCCTATCTCTTGGTTTGTACTTCTTCTTAAAACATGTAAAGACAAATTATCTGTTGGTCCTATAGCCACTGCATTAAAATCTCCAGTACACTTGTTAACATCGCAAGTATTTATTTATTTTGCAGAGAATCCTATTGTATGCAATACACTAGGCTAAGTACCATAGACAGAGCTATGAACACAGCAAGGATGATTCCTAATTGTCAAGGAGGGTGGGAAAACTGAACTAAGACACTATCCACTGCTGATAAGTTAGCTACTCATGAACAAGGCATTTTGACTATATAATCAAGTGAATCAGGATTTCCATGTTCAGAAACCATTGTTAAAAAGCAATCAGTTTGGGGGTGCCTGGGTGGCTCAGTCGGTTTAGCATCTGCCTTTGGCTCAGGTCATAATCTCTGGGTCCTAGGATTGAGCCCCACATAGGGATCCCTACTCAGTGGGGAGTCTGCTTCTCCCTCTCCTTCTGCCCCTCCGCCCCCACTCATTCTCTAAATAAATAAATAAATAAATAAATAAATAAATAAATAAATACTATCTTTTTAGAAAAGCAATCAGTTTGGAAACTACAAGAACAAGAATAAGCAAAAACAAAACAGAGAAGATCAATCATAGAAATTCTAGCCACCCAGAGCTATTGTGTCCTGAGAAGATAATAAAAGATACCTAGCGGAGGGGCACCTGGGCACAAATGACTCAGTCATTAAGTGTCTGCTTTCAGCTCAGGTCATGATCTCAGGGTCCTGGGACCGAGCCCCACATTGAGCCCCACATCGAGCCCCACATCAGGCTCCTTGCTTAGTGGGAAGCCTGCTTCTCCCTCTCCCAGTCCCCTTGCTTGTGTTCCTTCTCTTGTTATATCTCTCTCTGTCAAATAAATAAATAAATCTTAAAAAAAAATACCTATCAGAGAAGGGAAGTATGGGGCAGGGTCAAAAAAAAAATGCCCTTTCCATCTGAACTCATTTCAATTCTCTTTAAATAATAGGTCTCATTATGATTGTTATTAAGCCATTGTTGCAGGAGACCTTCATAACCTTGTTAATATTGCTCAACATAAAACAAAGAATTATACCTAAAAGTGGAAATTCAAAAAATATAAGCACTACTTTTTCTTACCAACCTTGGTAAATGAGGCATATTCTAGCAGAATGCTGAAATAGGTTGATTATTTTCATGACTTAAAAGTAAAGAGCATTGTTTACTTCATGTGTATGTATTTTCCCATGCAGGCAGCGGAAGTACTTTATCGCAGGGGATAAACATATCAGACATATAATGCTGGGAGAAAGCTCCTCAAAAAACACTTGGGGGAAAAAAGTAAGATGAAATAGATTTTTTTTTCTTTATGAGAGAATAGCAAGGAATAAAATGAGCAAGCAAACGAAGGAAGAAAAAGGGGAAAATAAAACACAACTGCATACCCTGAGGAGCAAGAGACAGAAAATGTATGTAGCCAATAAATAACACCCTTGTCAGAGAATCTATACACCATCCAAAGAGGACGATATTGGGAGGTGCCGGCAAAGATAGTGAGGACTCAATCACAGCAGTTATTGGGAAAAAAAAAAAGGCAAAATAAAACAATAAAAGAGACAGGAAGCATATACTTGACTCTTCTGTGAAAATGATTACAAACTGAATCTACTGGTTTCCATGGTTCCAGGAAGGTTTTTTTTGTTTGTTTTGGTTTTTGTTTTGTATCTTTTCTAGGCTCAAGATGAGATGGAAGGAGGAAGGGCATTTCCCTTTCCTCCAAGAATTCTAATTCCCTTTCAGTGTGAGCAGAAACAAAACACCTCTCAGAGCTACCATCCAAACATGTTCATTTTCTGCCCAATCTTGTGTTTTTCCTTTCCTGACCTATTTCTCCCTGCCCTACCTTGTTGGGACCTGTAGTGTTCAGATCAGAAAGAAAAGATAGAAAGGAAGAAGTACTGGGATGGGAAACAGAAGACTGTGTCAGAAAGGAGAGGTGGGGAGGGAAAAGTGGGGTGGATGTCTTCCACACTGTGCCCCACCAAGCTTCTATTTCCCTATCACAGAATTTATCACATTCGGTTCACTTATCCATATTCCCTCTAAAGGCAAAGATCATCCTATGTAGTTGTCCACTTGCTCCTAAGTCCTGAATAGGGGCATATCCAATATTTTATAACAGCAATTTTTTTTAAAATATACTTTTAAACCCTACTTAAGAGCCAAGTATCCCAAAGAATCTTTGCTAATTGACTTTTTGGTAGAACTCAGACCCAGTGGAAAGAGGACCAACTCAAGGAAAACCTTTTCCTCTCATCTAACTATTCAGTGCTTCAGAGTCAGAGAGCCAGATAATCACTACATCAAGTGCTTCTCCAGGGCCTACTGAGTTATTAAAGTCATGGTTGGCATAAAATACATGTCACATAAGACCTAGGCCCTGAAAACTTGACACCAAAGTAGAATGAACCAGGCAGTACTGTATATTCAAATTATCTAATGGTTCAATTTAAGGGCTAAATTATGCAAAACAAATAATTGACGGATATGAATGCATATAGCAAATTAAGTGCATTGTGCATAGAAAATAAGTGCATCCTAAGAGGAGAAGGCAGAAGTTATTGGATATGACTTGGAGTCAAAGCTAATTACACCGTAAGGAGATGTTTAAGATAAAGCTTCTAGATGTTGTTTTTAATACTAGAAGATTAAATAAGGAACCAAGAATAAGTTTTAATTAAGTAAATTCCATTCATATTTCTTACAGAATATTAACCTTCTTAAGGTATTTTTAGAAATTATGATCTAAATATATGCAAATATTTTAGATCAGTAGAAGATAAGATATTATTCATAATTATTTAATTATCTCTTTAAATTGAAAATCTTAAACTTAATCTCCTTAAAATTTCCCCTATTCTTAAAATATTCTAATTTATTTAAAAACTTTATTATTAAAGTATAATATTTATTCAATCCTGAATAAAAATGGAATTTATATTAAAATATTTTTGTTATTATACCAGAAACTCATATTCATAAAAGAATTTTAAGAGAAGTCAGGTAACGAAAAGAAATTTTAATCACCCATAATCCTACCACTCAGTGACAGACATTATTAATACTTTGAAATAAATTATCTAGTCTATAGTTTATACAATACATATTTTATTAAAAAGGAATCTTATTCATGTATCATATGATCTCACTGATATGAGGAACTCTTAATCTCTGGAAACAAACTGAGGGTTGCTGGAGTGGTGGGGGGTGGGAGGGATGCGGTGGCTGGGTGATAGACATTGGGGAGAGTATGTGCTATGGTGAGCGCTGTGAATTGTGTAAGACTGTTGAATCACAGACCTGTACCTCTGAAACAAATAATACATTATATGTTTAAAAAAAAAAAGAAAAAGAAGAAGATAGCAGGAGGGGAAGAATGAAGGGGGGAGAAATCAGAGGGGGAGACGAACCATGAGAGACTATGGACTCTGAAAAACAAACTGAGGGTTCTAGAGGGGAGGGGAGTGCGGGGAAAGGTTAGCCTGGTGATGGGTATTAAAGAGGGCACGTTCTGCATGGAGCACTGGGTGTTATGCACAAACAATGAATCGTGGAACACTACATCAAAAACTAATGATGTAACGTATGGTGATTAACATAACATTAAAAAAAAGGAATCTTATTATATATCTGCCTTTTGCCTGTTTTCTTTAACGATTTTCTCATGAGTATCAAAAGAAATATATTTAAGACCAGAAAATGTTTAGATTTTTATCTTAGAACTTACCTATACAAAGTTTATTTTTGAATTTAATGTATTACTTATTGGATTTTTTTAAGTGGTTCTATTTTTCTTCTCTTCACTTTATTCCAAAGTACATGAATATAAGGAGCCAAATAATTTTTAACAGTTATGATATCAAAAGCAGTCTGAGAATACTCTTACCATGGAACCAGGTGTGGTGCAGAGTCTGTACCAAGCACAAGTACCAAATCAGAGGTTAGCCCCAGGTGACAGAGGTCACTATATGTGAGTTCATGTTCTGGCTCTGCAACTGAGCAAGCCACTCAGCACTTCAAGATGTACAGATGAGACATTTGATGTTAAATGACCTCTGAAACTCCCATGAATCTACTTAGAATGCAGGTATAGGATATTCCAGAAATGGGAATACCGATGTTTAAATATACAGAGTTGGTGCTGGCAGCCTCAAACTTCATTGGCCTTGGTTTGAAGACTGCTTCTATGCTATAGGTTTCTGAAGGCTTGAGTCTATAATGAAATCTGTGCACAAAATGGCAAACAAAATTTTGGCCAATGTCCTAAAACCATTCTTTCAGTTAAAATGAAACAAAACAAAACAAACAAAAAAACTCCTCTGGAGAATCCATTTTGGCCACTAAAGTAAAACCAATCAAAAGTTAACTACATCTCTTCCTCTATTTCCATATAAATGACTTTTCCTCTCTAAATATATCTGTCATATTATAATTAGAAGTCATTTTATAAGTATAAGCAAACACCAGTGATATCTACCCATATTTTTACCTTTTAATGGAATGTACAGATACAAATTACTCAAAAATGACACAAAAATGACATCAAAAAGTGAACACAAAGAAATTATAAAGATTCACTCCACTGCCTGGAATCTGATAAACAGGTTTTTGCTACTTATAAAATATGTTATAGTTTATCAGTAGATACTAAAAAAATATATTTTAAATGCATCAATTGTAAATTGATGATCTCAGATAACTGACCATTAGCATTGTCCAACAAAACATTCAGTAATGATGGAAATGTTCAATATCCATGGTGTCCAATATGGTAGCCCCTATTGAAAAGTACTAGTGCAAATGAAGAACTGATTTTTTTAATTTACTGAATTTTAACTAATTTAAATTTAAATAGCCATGTGTGGCTAATGGCTACCATATTGGACGGCAAGATATAGACCATATTTGGGACAGAAAGTGTAATGGCCTTACCCACCTATCCATGTTATTCAAAATAAAACATGATAGAACACAAACTTTACAAGTCTACTGAGATTACATTTCTTAATTGCAAAATCCAAAATAAGTTCACCAAGGTTAGACTTGTGTTCATAGTTTTGTGCACCTGTTTTGCCAGATTCCTCAAGTAAAGACACTGATACCTTACACCTGATGACATACTTAGACCTGGGTACACATACAAAGATCAGCTTCAAGACAAGGATGCCCAAAATGCAATTGCACCTCTGATGAAATAATCTGTGGAAGACTGGTGCCAATCACAAAATAACATGGTGATGGAAGATTTTAAAAAGTTTCTAGAGCCCAGGCTTGGCACAGAATGCTACCCATTTTCAAGATTTCAAGAAGGCTTGGATAGAAAGCCCATCAAAGGTAAACTAGACACCTGCCCCCAACCCCAGTTATTTCTATCTACCTAAAATCCAGAAATTCTTTCTTTTTTTTTTTAATTTTTTTATTAACATATAATGTATTATTTGTTTCAGGGGTACAGGTCTGTGATTCATCAGTCTTACACAATTCACAGTGCTCACCTTAGTACATACCCTCCCCAATATACATCACCCAGCCATCTCATCCCTCCAATCCCCCTCCACTCCAGCAACCCTCAGTTTGTTTCCTGAGATTAAGAGTCTCTTATGGTTTGTCTCCCTCTCTGGTTTCATCTTGTTTCATTTTTTCCCCTCCTTTCCCCTATGATCCTCTGTCTTCTTTCTCAAATTCCTCATATCAGTGAGATCATATGATACTTGTTTTTCTCTGATTGACTTATTTTGCTTAGCATAATACCCTCTAGTTCCATCCACATCGTGGCAAATAGCAAGATTTCATTTTTTGATGGCTGCATAATATTCCATTGTATATCTATACTACATCTTCTTTATCCATTCATCTGTTGATGGACCTCCAAGCTCTTTCCATAGTTTGGCTATTGTGGACATTGCTGCTATAAACATTGGGGTGCATGTGCCCCTTCAGATCACTACATTTGTATCTTTGGGGTAAATACCCAGTAGTGCAATTGCTGAGACCCAGAGATTTTTAATTTGAGCTAGGGACAGTGAACGGAGTCCCAACAATGATTATGATTTAATCTCCTGCTAAGACAAGGAATGGGAGTGAAGCTTAAAAGAAAAATACACTTGATTTAGGGAAGTAAAGGAATATATTTCTTAAATCCAGAATTTGGAAGATCCTACTTCCTGATCTTACACTGAGACTTGCTCTATCTCCTATAAGAATGTCATCATATTAGTATCAGAGAAAGTCTTTCAAGGAAAATACTGATCAGTGCATTTGGGACAGGACTCAGACAAGTAGTATGGTTCTTATGCCTGTTTGGCAATAAATGTCTAAATGTGTAACAAAAGTTGGTCTGAGATTAATTTCACTGTGATGATCCCATAGTGTGAAATTTCAGGGTGGAAATGCATATCCTACTACAGTGTATAAACACTAGATACTAGGAGAGTCACCAAAATGAGCCTGACATTCACTGAATGAAGAAATTGGCTTTGGCGGCTAGCAATGTAATTATCTTACCTATAATTTTAATATTTGTTAGTATATTGCACTTATTTTTATTTTAAACAGAAACAGGATGACCATTTTTTGTATAAGAAAATGCATAGAAGTCAGTAAAATAGTAGACACTTGCCATCCCATCTTTCTAAATGTTTATTTTGTGAGGGCAAAATAAAACACTAATCTATTTGAACACACATCAATGGCCACTTTTACAGAAAATATAGGAAAGTGGAGCAAGCAAAGTCCACTGTAGCAGAGGAGAGACTGGTCATCCTACTGAGGTATTACTGGCTACTCTTAAATATTTTAAGAGAAGGCATAGAAAGAGTATGCTTTCATGTTTAATGTCTAATGCTTGTCAGATACAGTAAGAGAGAACAAGAAGTGAATATAATCATGCTAAAAATTCCAAAGATAAGTAGTTGGGGAAATGATAATTCTTCTTTTTGATCCCTCATCAGCTGACTCATTGCCTAGGAGGTTTTTGTAATTTTGATCTCCTGAGAGACAGCCACCCACTGAGAATATATAAATTAGTAATGAGCAAAAAATCAGCAGATGGAAAGAAATCACAGAGAAAGAAGCAAGAATTTTCACTTTGCACAAATTACAAAACATAAGGGAAGATCTTTTCCCAGGAGAAAGCAAAAGTTGTATTGGCTTTGTTAATCAGAATTTACTCTACAGGAGTGGATATTGTTGTACTAACAAAAAATGAAACTAGAACACTGAGTGTCATTCCTCATGATACAAGTATTGGGTCACACTTAAGCCATCCTAGAAGTCTGGTTAAATAAGGGAAAGCCTCATGGCTTTGCTGTCTTTGCAGCCTGGTAATAGTCTCTCTATAGTCAAAACATCCACTTTAATGGCAAAGAAATAAAAAGCATTCTGGAAGCAAAAGACATATTTAAGTGGTTGGCCATGATTGAGTAAGTTTATCAAGAGATACAAAACTCCATCAGAATTACTAAAAGCACTAAAAGGTCCTGGTTAATTAACACATTAAGAAATCCAAAATACTATCACAATCACTGAACAACCTACAATCGGTAGAAGCATGTTCATAGATAACTAGTTCACTTTAGCCATTCACCAACTAGGGTAGACTTTAGCCATTAGCAATCAACTAACTAAAGGAGAATTGTGGAGAATTAGAAGAGAATGAAAGGTCCCAAAGGATAAAGTTGGTGGGCAGTAAAATGAAGCATTTTTAGGATATAATCAAGAAATCAACTCTAAACTCCAAAATTAATCCACAAGGGGATAACAAGTAAGAAGCAAGGTTTTGAAATATTGTTCACCAAAGCAAACTAAATAAAGCTGGAGATGGCTTGAAATACCCCTACTTGAGAATGCCATAGCCTCCTTAACACACAGTTGATAAAGTATTCTCTAAAATACATATCCCAGATAAAATCTCCTACGACACACACATGCAGGAACTTGAGTAATTACGATATCAAATGAAATTAATATCTAAAGCATGTTCATATCAAATAAGTAACTTAAAAATTTTTTTAACTACTAATTCCAGTTCCAGGCATGACAGAACAATTGGCATTGAGCTTACTATTCTACCTTAAACAATTATAAATACATGAATCAACCATTTAAAATAATTAAGCAACAGCCATCTGTGATCCTTGGGAGAAAGGGCACATATGAGATGAGTTCCAAATGGCAGCATAAAAATGTAGCCTGAACAAAAAACTGTGTTCTTGCTGGGTAGGGGAAATAGAGACCAGAATTAAGGGCTGCTGAGGCAACAGAAACTTTCAGGAAAAGATACTGGAGAATGGTATGCAACAGAAAGAAGTATCTCCAGACATCTGCAGAGATGTCCATTTGAGTCTTTGGACCAATACTAAACTGCACACATTCAGGGCAAGACTACATGAGGCATGGTGGAGAATGACTACTAGGGACTGTGAGGTGAATGAAGGACTCCACAATCACATAATGTACAGAGACACTGAAATTCTAATTCTCTAGAATATGTGGCTTCACTGAACCCCACATACATTCAGTTGAGACCCCAATGCTACATTAAAAGTAGTATTATTTTTGTTGTAGATTAAGGACTACTCTAGACCTACCCAAATAGCCTCAACATGATAAAATTTATCAGACAGGAAATTGCTGCCAGGAAAAACTCAAGACTCTCAAAAAGATCAAAAAAAGTAGATTCTCAACAATGGAGTATTCACAATGTCCAGAATAAAACCAAAATTGCTAGGTGTTCAAAGAAACAGGGAAATGTGACACATAATCAAAAGAAAATGTATATAGAAAAACAACTAAACATGATGTAAATACTGAAATTAACAAGTATTATGGCATTAGAAATGTATTAAAGGATTTAAAGGAAAATACAGACATAATAAATAAATGCATAGAAAAACTCAGAAAATAAACATTTTTGAAAAACCAAATGACAATTCTATATTTGAAAAGTCCAATACTTTAAATGAAAAACAAATATTACTGGATCTACTTAATAGCAGATTGGACACCACAGAAGAAAAGACAGAATACCAGAACCTATCCATACAGAAGCACACACATACACACAGAGGGAGAGAGAGAAGATTGGAAAGTAAAATAGTCTCACTTAAAAAATATAAATAAAAAAATAAAGTCTCACTAACATCTGGAACAATATCAAGGAGCCTAGCATAGATATATATAATTGTAGTCCCAGAAACAGATGAGAGAAAATGACAAAAATATATTTGAAGAATTAATCTCGAAGAATTTCCAAATTTAATGAAAGCAATAAAGGCAAAAACACAAGAAGCTCAATAAAACACAAGCAAAATAAACACAAATAGAACACTAAGGTCTATCACAATCACATTGCTGAAAACCAGTGATGAGGAAAGAAGCTTAAAAATAGCTAAAGGGAGGAAAAATTACACAACATAGAGAGGAAAAATGATGTTACCTTTTATTTCTCATCTGAAACAGTACACAACAAAGTCAAAGGAACGACAAATTTAAAGTGCTAAAAGAAAAAATGTCAATACAGATGTCTATATCCAGCAAAAAACATTTTTCAAAAATTAAGGTTAAATACTTTTTCAGACAAACCAAAATAGAGTGAATTTCTTTCCAGCAGACCTGCACATCAAGAAAGATTAAGGAAAATTCTTTAGGGAGAAGGAAAATAACACCAGATCAAAAATCATATCTATATGAAAATAAATAAACAGTACTAGAAATTCTAAGTATGTAGGTAAATACAAGACTTTTTTATTTATAAGTTTTCTTAATTAATAATCCATTGTTTAGATCAAACCTAATAACAATGTATTTGGGGAGTTATGTCATTGTAGAGGTAAAATATATGGCAGCAATAGCACAATAAATAGTAAAAAAAAGAAAGAAAACGGACATTGTGGGAGGCATAATTATAAAATGTAGTTTTCATTCTCTGATCCTCAGGATAGGATTGTAAAAATGATGAGCTATCATAGCCATAATTAACTTCTGTTCCATGGCAAATGGTATTTTCAAGTGTAATTAAGGTTGCTAATCCATTCACCTTAAATAAAAAGATTATCTGTGTGGGCCAAGACTAATCACACAAGCCCTTTAAAAGTAGAGTTTTCTCAGATTTCCTTGAAAAAGGACATCAAAGACATTTGAATATTGGATGTATTAGGTTTACCATTGCTGGTACAGAATGGAGGTGGTCATATGAAAAGGAATCCTGTGGGTCTTGGAAAATGAGAGTGACCCTCAGCTAACAGCAAATAAGGAAACAGGGACCTCAGGGCTACAATAGCACAGGACTGATTTTTGCCAGCAATCTAAATGAGCTTGACAGCCAATTCTTTCCCGGAACTTCCAGATAAAAGCTCATCCAGGCCAACATGTTGATTTTGGCTATGTGATAACTAAGCATAGATCCCAGCCAAACTCCATTGGACTTCTGATCTAAAGAAATGTGTGCTAATGAATTGATGTTCTCTTAAGCCACTAAGTCCATAGTAATTTGTTAAGCAACTGAAAACTAATAGAGTATGCTTTGTAAATTTCTTTCATCATACATAAAATGATGTAAGATTATTGAAAGGTGACTTAAGGGATGATGGAGGAGTAGGAGAACCTATGCCAACTGGTCCCCAGAACTGAGCTGGATATCCACCAGACCACTCTGAACACCCACGAAATCAGCCTGAGATGTAAGAAGATACATCTGGATCTCCACAAACAGAATAATATCACTGGCGGTTGGTTTCGACCAATGAAGCAGGGAGCCATGATTCCACAGAGCAGATATCAGAGGATAAATGGAAAGGGGAAGGACCCGAGCCACCAGGATTCTACACCACCGGTGAGCAATGGCCTCCCGCGCTAAGGACCGGGCATAGACTCGCAGACAGGTAGCAACAGGAAAGGACTTTAGGGCAGAACCCCAGATGGAAACCTGGAGTGGTGGGGCCATGCTTGCGAACTGGGGGGTGGCTGGTGGTTTTAGAAGCACAAAGGGCAGAGATGTTCCCCAACCTAGAGGCAAGGACTGGGAGAACTGCTGAGGGGCACACAACCCAGGACTCTGCTGTTTATAGCAACACAGACAGAAACAGAGATAGTGTGGCCTGGAAAGCTCACTGAAGAACAGACTGTGAGCTCTCTGCTCTGAGGCAGAGGCTTAGAAATGGTCTCTTCTCCTCTGACTCTCAGAAGAGACACAGAAAGCTGCCAGGGAAAGCCGCCAGAGAACAAAAGCCCCAAAAACCATTTTCACTGAGCCCATCCCCCACCACAGGGGGCAGGGCAACTCTGCCCAAACAGGGTTGCCTGAGTAACAGCATGGCAGGCCCCTTCCCCAGAAGACAGGCTGGGAAAACAAGAGGCCAGCAACCCTAAAGTCCCTAGAAAACAGGTGCATCTTGCTTGGGTTGTGGTCAATAATTTGGACTCGATACATTCCCTCAACCACCCCTCAACAGAATGACTAGGAGAAGGAACCCCCAAAATAGGAAAGACTCAGAGACTAAGATTTATACCACAGATTTACAAATGGATTCAGATATAACCAAGATGTCGGAGATGGAATTCAGGCTAGCAATTGTGAAGACAATAGCTAGAATGGAGAAATCAATTAATGGCAACATAGAGTCTCTAAGGGCAGAAACGAAACTGAATTGGCAGAATTTAAAAATGCTATCAATGAGATCCAATCTAATCTAGATAATCTAACAGTAGGGTAAATGAGGCAGAAGAACGAATTAGTGAACTTGAAGACTAATTAATAGATAAAAAGGGAAAAGAGGAGGCCAGGGAAAAACAACTCAGAATCCATGAAAATAGAATCAGAGAAATAAGTGACACCATAAAACATTCCAATGTCAGAATTATTGGAATCCCTGAGGGGGTGGAGAGAGAGAGGACTAGAAGATATATTTGAGCAAATCATAGCTGAGAACTTCCCTAATCTGGGGAATGAAACAAATATTCAGGTCCTAGAGGCAGAGAGGACCCCTCCCAAGATCAAGGAAAACAGGCCAACACCCCAGCATGTAATAGTAAAACTGCCAAATCTTAGAACCAAGGAAACCATCTTAAGGGTAGTTAGGGGGAAGAGATTCCTTATGTACAGAGGGAGGAACATCAGAATAACGTCAGACCTATCCACAGAGACTGGGCAAGCCAGAAAGGCCTGGCAAGACATATTCAGGGTACTAAACAAGAAGAACATGCAGCCAAGAATACTTTATCTGGCAAGGCTCTCATTTACAATGGATGGAGAGATGCAGAGCTTCCAAGACTGGCAGAAACCGAAAGAATATGTGACCACTAAGCTGGCCCTGCAAGAAATATTAAGGGGGGTTCTACAAAAGGAGAAAGACCCCAAGAGTGATATACAACAGAAATTTACAGGGACAATCTATAAAAACAAGGTCTTCACAGACAACATGATGACAATAAACTCCTATCTTTCAATAATCACTCTCAACATGAACAGCCTAAATGCTCCCATAAAATGACACAGGGTTGCAGATTGGATAAAAAGACAGGACCCATCCATATGCTGTCTATAAGAGACTCATTTTGAACCTAAAGATACAACCAGACTGAAGGTGAAGGGATGGAGATCCATCTTCCATGCCAACGGACCTCAAAAGAAAGCTGGGGTAACAATTCTTATATCAGACAAATTAGATTTTAAACTAACAACTATAGTTAGAGACACAGAAGGACACTGTAACATTCTTAAAGGGTCTATCCAACAAGAAGATCTAACAATTGTAAATATCTACACCCTCAACATGGGAGCAGCCATCTACATGAGCCAACTGTTAACCAAAATAAAGAGTCATATTGATAACAATACGTTAATTATAGGAGACCTCAATACTCCACTCTCAGCAATAGACAGATCATCTAAGCAGAAAATCAACAAAGAAACAAGATCTTTGAATGACACACTGGCTCAGATGGACCTCATAGATATATACAGAACATTCCACCCTAAAACAACAGAATACTCATTCTTCTCAAGCACACATGGAACTTTCTCCAGAATAGACCACATACCAGGTCACAAATCAGGTCTCAACTGATACCAAAAGATTGAGATTATTCCCTGCATATTCTCAGACCATAATGCTTTAAAACTAGAACCCAATCACAAGAAAAAATTTGGAAGAAATTCAAACACTTGGAAGCTAAAGACCACTCTGCTCAAGAATGTTTGGGTCGACCAGGAAATCAAAGAAGAACTTAAACAATTCATGGAAAACAATGAGAACGAAAACACGTTGGTCCAAAACCTATGGGATACTGCAAAGGTGGTCCTAAGGAGGAAATACATAGCCATCCACGCCTCACTCAAAAAAATAGAAAAATCCTGAATTCACCAACTAATTCTACACCTTAAAGAACTAGAGAAAAAGCAACAAATTGATGCCTAAGCCACGCATTAGAAGAGAAATAATTAAGATTAGAGCAGATTTCAATGAATTAGAAACCAGAAACACAGTAGATACAATCAACACAACTAGAAGCTGGTTCTTTGAAAGAATTAATAAGATCGATAAACCACTGGCCAGACTTATCCAAAAGAAAAGAGAAAGAACCCAAATTAATAAAATTATGAATGAAAGGGGAGACATCGCGACTAACAAGGAAATAGAAACAATTATTAGAAATTATCAACAACTATATGCCAATAAACTGAGCAATCTGGATGAAATGGATGCTTTCTTGGAAACCTATAAACTACCAAGACTGAAACAGGAAGAAATTGACAACCTGAATAGGCCAATAACCAGTAACGAGATTGAAGCAGTGATCAAAAACCTCCCAAAAAACAAGAGTCCAGGGCCTGATGGATTCCCTGGGGAATTCTACCAAACATTCAAAGAAGAAATAATACCTATTCTCCTGAAGCTGTTTCAAAAAATAGAAACAGAAGGAAAGCTTCCAGACTCATTCTATGAGGCCAGCATTTCCTTAATCCCCAAACCAGGCAAAGATCCCATCAAAAAGGAGAATTGCAGACTGATATCCCTGATGAATATGAATTCCAAAATCCTCAACAAAATCCTAGCTAATAGGATCCAATAATACATTAAAAGGATCATCCACCATGACCAAGTGGGATTTATCCCCAAGATGCAAGGGTGGTTCAACATCTGCAAATCAATCAATGTGATAGAACACATTAATAAGAGGAGAGAGAAGAACCATATGGTCCTCTCAATTGATGCAGAAAAAGCATTTGACAAAATAGAGCATGCTTTCCTGATTAAAACTCTTCAGAGTATAGGGATAGAGGGAACATTCCTCAAGTTCATAAAATCCATCTATGAAAAACCCACAGCGAATATCACCCTCAATGGGGAAAAGATGGGAGCCTCTCCCTTAAGATCAGGAACATGTCAAGGATACCCACTCTCACCACTATTGTTCAACATAGTACCAGAAGTCCTAGCAACAGCAATCAGACAACAAAAATAAATAAAATGTATTCAAATTGGCAAAGAAGAGGTCAAACTCTCTCTTTTTGCAGATGACATGATACTTTATGTGGGAAACCCAAAAGACTCCACCCCCAAATTACTAGAACTCCCACAGCAATTCAGTAATGTGGCAGGACACAAAATCATTGCACAGAAATCAGTTGCTTTCTTATACACTAACAATGCAACTGTAGAAAGAGAAATTAGAGAATCGATTCCACTTAAAATAGCACTAAAAACCATAAGATACCTCAGAATAAACCTAACCAAACAGGTAAAGGATCTACACTCCAGGAAATACACAACACTCATTAAAGAAATTGAAAAAGACACAAAAAGATGGAAAAATATTCCATGCTCATGGATTGGAAGAATAAACATTATTGAAATGTCTATGCTACCTCAAGCAATCTATACTTTCAACGCCATCCTGATCAAAATTCAAAAGACATTTTTCAAAGCGCTGGAACAAACAATCCTAAAATTTGTATGGAATCAGAAAAGACCCCGAATTGCCAAGGAAATGTTGAAAAAGAAAAACAAAGCTGGGGGCATCACGCTGCCTGATTTCAAGCTATATTACAAAGCTGTGATCACCAAGACAGCATGGTACTGGCACAAAAACAGACACATAGATCAATGGAACAGAATAGAAAACCCAGAAATGGGTTTTCAACTCTAGGGTCAACTAATCTTTGACAAAGCAGAAAAGAATATCTAATGGAAAAAGGACAGTCTCTGCAATAAATGGTGCTGGGAAAATTGTACAGCCACATGCAGAAGAATGAAACTCGACCATTCTCTAACACCATACACAAAGATAAACTCAAAATGGATGAAAGACCTCAATGTGAAACGGGAATCCATCAAAATCCTAGAGAAGAACATAGGCAGTAACCTCTTTGACATTGGCCACAGCAACTTCTTTCAAGATACATCTCCAAAGGCTAGTGAAACAAAAGCAAAAATGAATTTTTGGGACTTCATCAAGATAAAAAGCTTCTGCACAGCAAAGAAAACAGTCAACAAAACAAAGAGGCAACCCACAGAATGGGAGAAGATATTTACAAGTGACATCATAGATAAAGGGCTGGTATCCAAGATCTATAAAGAACTTCTCAAACTCAACACCCAAAAAACAAATAATCAAGTCAAGAAATGGGCAGAAGATATGAACAGACACTTGTCTGAAGAAGACATACAAATGGCTAATAGACACATGAAACAATGTTCATCATCATTAGCCGTCAGGGAAATTCAAATCAAAAGCACTTTGAGATACCACCTTACACCAGTTAGAATGGCAAAAATTGACAAGGCAAGAAACAACAAATGTTGGAGAGGTTGTGGAGAAAGGGGAACCCTCTTACACTGTTGGTGGGAAGGCAAGATGGTACAGCCGCTTTGGAAAACAGTGTGGAGGGTCCTCAAAAAATTAAAAATAGAGCTACCCTATGACCCAGCAATTATAGTACTGGGTATTTACCCCAAAGACACAGATGTAGTGAAAAGAAGGGCCATATGCACCCCAATGTTCATAGCAGCAATGTCCGCAATAGCCAAACTGTGGAAAGAACCGAGATGCCCTTCAACAGATGAATGGATAAAGAAGATGTGGTCCATATATACAATGGAGTATTACTCAGCCATCAGAAAGGATGAATACCCAACTTTACATCAACATGGATGGGACTGGAGGAGATGATGCTAAGTGAAATAAGTGAAGCAGAGAAAGTCAATTATATGGTTTCACTTATTTGTGGAACCTAAGGAATAGCATGGAGGACATTAGGAGAAGGAAGGGAAAATGAAGGGGGGAAATCAGAGGGGAAGATGAACCATGAGAGACTATGGACTCTGAGAAACAAACTGAGGGTTTTGGGGGGGGGGGGATGGGTTAGCCTGGTGATGGGTATTAAGGAGGGCACGTACTGCATGGAGCACTGGATGTTATAGGAAAACAATGAATCATGGATCACTACATCAAAAACTAATGATGTATTGTATGGTGACTAACATAACATAATAAAATAAAATTAAAAAATAATAATAATAAATAAATAAAATGTAAAATATTTAAAAAAAGAAAGGTGACTTAAGTAATATTATTTGTGAGAAGTTAAATGTGCACCTTGTAAGCCATACAACAATTACATACACAAAAAGATATAGTTAGCAATCTAATAGTTGGATACAGTGAAATAGTAACTATCCTCTGTGAATTCCAAAGAATACTTTGAGCATTCTCAGATTGAGCAGGCACTTTATATCACTTGTTTTTAGGACAAAGAATAGTGTCTGGTATATAGTGGACAGTCTTTAAACATCTATGGAATGAATGAGTAAATGAATGCATAAATGGATAGTCAAGACCATGTGTTAAGTAATAAAAATTCATCAGTGGTTCTAGATCCAAAAATACCCAAATGAAGACATGTTTTAGCCCATAAGCAATATAAAGAATAATCAGATGGAAAATCACCACATAGAGAAATCAACAAAGACTTGAGCTTTCATTATTTATACCCCACCTCTTTCTAAAATGGATTTAAATTACTTGACAACAGTTAAAAGATCAAACCAATAACAGAGATAGAAAATCAAGTTTATTATATGTAAATGTAGAAGGATCCATTATAAATAAACAGAAAATACTTGCAAACATTCCCTGCTTTTAGAGACAGGAAATACGGGTTCTGGGCTTAATACTGTTCACTTTAGTTTTTGTTCTTGTTTTTGTTTTTGTTTTTGTTTTTGTTTTTGTTTTTTTGTCATCACGCTACACACAGTGGGAAGAATGTATACATGCAAAAGTTGCAAATCTAATTATAACACGCAAGGTCAAATAGCAGCCCAGAAATAGAAACTGAGATTTGAAGAAAGTGCTTATATCTCCAACTAGTGCATAGTCCATGAGATGAAGCAGCTTTTTAGCAGAATCAGCTAGAGTTTTATAAACTCCACATTGCTCATATCCAATCATGCGCACACAAACTTTCCACCATCATAATCTCTAATAAATGGTAGGGTGAAGGGTGAGGGCAAAGGAACAAATGTATCTTAAGTGCCTGTTTGGGGTAGGAGAGGACCTCTCTAAAGACCTTATGGAAGTGTTGCATGTATATTCTGTTCCCTTTGGGCGAATTCCTGGCACAGGGATATAGTTTGCAAGAATGTAGACTAATGTACTTGGGGTCTTGGCAGTGCTCTGGTTTATTCTGGATGCTACTGGCCGAGATGTTTCAATTACTCTGTAATCCAAATCCTAGACCTGCACTTTCACATAATTGTGAAAACTGTTGTGGCTGTTCATATGTCCACATATTTCAGATAAGAATCTAAACTGTCTCAAGTTAACATTATTAAAACATGGAGTCTTTTCCCTTCCACTTCACATAACTGTACCTTTACATAGCCCTATTGGAAAATGCAAGGTATGTGTGGCTCTCTGGGTTTATGCAAGCTTGGTCTCCCTCTGAACCAATGAATCTAAATCACTAATTAACAACCAGGTGCAGGGTGTTTTACTAAAAAACAAAGTGACTTGATTGAACACAAGCTTTTGAACCAAATACAATAGAAGTGCATTTTCTTTTAAATTAGTCATTCTAAAGCACCTCTCTCTCTGAGGATATACTATTGGGAAAATGAGCATGATCTTTAACCAGACCGTACATAATTCACACTAATTAAACAAGTAGTTTATAAGTTTGAACGCATGACATCGAGTTATAAATTATGTAATTTAAAAGCTGCATTCACTTTTTCTAGTAACTAGAAGCAAAGGAGAGGCTTCTTAGCAGTAGTTTAATCCAGTAGACACAAACTGAAATTTGTGGTCACTTCAATATTTAGCTAGTGGCTTCACTTTTTAAGAGGCTATTTACCAAACATGAAAAAGGGAAATAAATTAGAGGCAGCACCAAGCCTCATTTGGCTTGAAATATAAGAATCCTGTAGTACGGCTGAAACTAATATAACACTATGTTAACCAACTGAAAACAAAAACTTAAAAAAAGAATCATATAGTAACTAATACAGTAATTTATTCCTCAACTATGTGCCAAGTATTGTATAATATGCCAAGGATACAAAGATAAAAAAAGTGATTCCTTCTCCCCAAGTTACCTCCAGTCTAAAGCAAGAAAACAATGAACACCAGTAAGTTCAGGAAGTATGCTATGTGTTCTGAGATGTGGCAGTGATCAATGATTTCATAAAGTATAAAACGCATGAGCTGGAGGCCTGAAATATAATTTAAATTATTTATTTTACAGGCAAGGGAAACTCAATGAGCAAAGGCAGACTGATGTGAAAGTGAAGACCATCTGGAAGAACACAGACGATTGGGTAAGTATGGTGAGAAAGAGAAACTGCCCTTTGAGGAGGTAGGGGCCTAAAATAAATGTATAGCTGTGAGGATAAAAGGGGAAATTTTTAAATTATGTTCCATAGATAACATTTCTAAGATTTATTATTAACTGTGGTTAAATTCTTATAAATTCCTAAATTCACAGTTTCTATTGCAGTCATTAAAGAGACGATTAACAAAAATGGGCTTCATATTTAATAATTATATTTATGTATAATGTGTTGGCATAAGATTATTAAATATTTAAGGGTATTAAATTTGATAACTTTCTCACATTTATTTTTCCCTTTTTAGCTAATTCCAACTCTAATTGTATATACAAACCTTAATAACATTCAAACTGACACTACTCATCTTTGAATCACTTAACTAATAATACACATTTGCTACCACTAGAGAACAAAGAAAACAGTAAAGTAATATCTACACATCAGTAGACAGTAAGAGGCTATTTACTATTTACCTCTTCAGTAGTCATGCTGGTGGCTCACTCTGATGTGTTTTATACTTACCAAGGTACTTCCCATACGTCATTTAATTTAATCATCCTAACAACCCTCAGAAGTAGACATTATTACAGATTTTGTTTTTAAATAGACACTCAGAAATTATGTAACTTCCTCAAAGTCACACAATTAATAAATACAAATCAGTCCTGGGACTCAATCCCAAGCCACTTTTTGCAGTAAAAACAACCAACATTCATTGAGTTCTCACTGAGAGTTAAACATTATATTAAGTGACTTAGTGATGTTACTTTTAATCCTCACAAAACCCCTCTGGAGTATACACTAGTATGCTTATCCCCACTTTACTAATAAAGGAAAAGAGGAATAAGGAATTTGTACAAATTTTCTCGGGCCACCCAACCAGTAATTAGTGACACCAGGTTTCAGACCCAGGCTCTTATTAAACTACGGGGCCACATTGTCTACAACTAAGCAAGCCCAAACACAACCACCTGCATTTTCTCTACCTATATCTAAAGAAAACGGACTACTAGGTAAACTAAAACCAGACATAATGTTGAATTATCCTCCCAGACCTTTAGCTAAACTGTAGGTTCTTATTCTTATGTTCCTTTCTGAAAACCTATAAACTAACATGCTCTAAGCAATATCTGTACCTTTTCTGGCATGCTACCATATATTGACTTCTTTCCAGAAAAGAAAATTTGTCTGACAGTCATTATGATGAACAACTCCAGGTCTCTCTTGCTCCTAACTAGTTAATAAAAAAATAACTTATGGTCTATATTCAGTAGTTTCCACAACAATCATTTTACACATATCAGATAATTGTGATCTCACACTGATTACTTTCTGCAAGGAGGATGAAACTAAAAAATAAATGCTTATCAGAACCAAACACTTAAAAACACATTTAAGTAGAATATGACCAGATTTAAAAACACAGATATAGTTTTTTCTACAATAATGTTCAAATTACCCGGGCATCAAAACTTACAAAGAATACTACCTTCAGAAAAGCCTAAAAGTTTAGCAACTTGTCTCTCTTTAAGATTTTTTTTAAATGCCAAGATGCAGGAGGAACACAGAGCATCTCCTATTTCCCTGCTGTCCTGCATCCTTTCTTTCCTATGGCTAGCAGTGATATGTAAGTTCCTTCTCATTTCATATATCTCTATTTAGACATTTATTTCAAGACAGTTCTACAAATTCCAGAAATGTCAGAGATAGATGTAGGGACTGAACATGGGCCATGTGAATGCCAGAGAATTATAAATAACTCTGCCTGCTTGGACCTTATGGCAGAATGGAAGGTGGTCCTCCAGAAGGAGCCCCTTTCCGGTGAGTCCTGACTCTGGCTGTTACTTCTGCTTTTGTCCATCCTCTGCAAATTTTTAATCTTTTGCCAACAGTTCTGTGGACAGAGGGAGCCATGGTCATAGCACCCTTAAAAAAGATGAGCAATCTGGAGAAAGAAAAGAATAATGAGGAATAATGAAGAAAGTGGGATCTAGTAAGAGTCAAAACGATTCCTTGGAGATGTGCAGCCACCGTGTTCTAAAGCCAACTCCAGCTCTTTCCAGTTTGTTGTCTGTGACATTTAGATATCTTGAGGTATCTCACAACTTGGCAAAAACACCATAGAAACTGTGAAAATAGATTGTTTTCTTTCAGATTCCCTTCTATTGTGAATTGTTTTCAACCTACAATATGAACTTTGAAAATAAATCACACACAGTTTTTCACAGATAAAAAACGTACATGCTGGTGGGACCACCACAGTGCACCCCACACTATTTCCAGCTCTGTGACCTTGGATAGATTCCTTCAAGTACCGCACATGCAAAATATGAATAATAGCAGCTGTTTCATTGGATAAGAATATTAGATAATGCATATATAAAGACCTGAGCACACAGCAAATTCTCCCTACATGTTAGGAAGAGGAAGAGGAAGAAAAAGAAGATAGAATTATTGTTTGCTTTCTTTTAGTTTCTAGCAGGAAGAGGATCAAAGCATTTTGGATACTCAATTCTGAGAATGCTATCAGACAACATAATGCTTTTCAATTTAAAAACTTAAGAATTCAAGTTTGGTCACTTTTTTTTTTTTTTTTTTTAGTCTTGAGGTCTTTTATTTTCTTTACATTTATCATGCCATGAATTCATAGGGAATGGGTTCCAGCAGTTCAGGCTCCTTTCCATTAGTTCTCACAAAGTGTGCTTCTCTGGGTGGGGCAGGCTGGCGCTTCAGTTGAATCCAAGTACCTTTCTCTTTGGCTTCCTTCTTTTTCTGATCATTTTCCTTCACATGCTTCAGGAAGCTGTCTCAGCTCTTTGAGTGTTTAATATGTTCAATGCGTACATTAATTCTCTTGGCAAGAATCTTGCCCTTAACTTGTTTGTTTACAACAATGCCAATAGCATGCTGAGTAACATTGTAGACTCTTCCAGTTTTGCCATGGTAACATTTGTGGGGCATTCCTTTTTGAAGAGTGCCCATTCCCTTGATGTCCACAATATCACCTTTCTTATAGATTCGCATGTATGTGGCCAAAGGAACAACTCCATGTTTTCTAAAAGGTCTAGAGAACATATAGTGGGTACCTCTCCTCTTTCCCTTTGTGTTGGTCACTTTGGCAAATTACTGGAAGATGGCGGTTCTGGCCAAAAGGAAGTTTGGTCACTTTTTAAGAGGCAAGAAATAATGGGAGAATTACAAATTGACGTAAAGACAACTTATTTTAAGTTAGATAAACTGATAAGTTTTTCAAATCATTATTATTATATAATTAAGTAGAAAAATTCAAAAGTAACGAGATAAACTTTTAAAATTTAAACACACCAGAAAAAGCAGCTTTTTAAAGAATGCCGAAATAGTATATAAGAGGAAAAGATTTCATTTAAGTCTCACTAGTAGAATGACAAAAAGAAAATATATGAAAGTGAAGATTTATTTCTTATAAAATAGGGTGAGAAACCCAAGAGTTTTATGGAAATTTTGGCTGAATTATGAAAGAAAATGTTTTAAAAAGAGAAAGTAGGTAGCTCTTGGTGATTTAGTGAAATGTCCTCAAAATCCAAGGTTACAGGAAGGATGGAAGACTAATCAAAAAGGATTATTGTGAAAAACAATGGCAAGTGTGTAAATGATGAGTTTTCAGAAGATGCTTCACCCTGAAAATTTAACATCCTTTAAAGCCCCTATTTCTGACTCACTGGTCATAGTTTTTAATAAAGTCTGAGAGAAAGGGCAGATGAGTAATGCTGTAAGTCAGAGGTTATTTTTAACAAAGGTGATATTAGATTTTAAAATCTTGGTGACCTTTAACATTTTATAATGCCTGCTTTTCTAAATTATTCTGAGAAAGTTACCAAGGTTTACAGAAAAGTTGGCTGCTTCATATCCAGCATGAACTATTAAGCAAAATGTGGCAAAAGGTTTAGTTGTCTTAAGAGCAGTAGCAATGCACTAAAAAGTTTAATGCTACTTGGGTATCATTTTGCTAAGTTTAGGTCATAAAATTAATTTTCTCAGTGAGAGAGTTGCTTCTTAAAAGTGTTGCAGACATTTGGCATGTGCTATCAACCATATTAAATGGTAATCTATAGCCCTCTTTCCCTAAGATGTAGACCAAGTGTTTCGCTTTATATAAATTCAAAATTTTGCTTTATAATAGCTTTGACAATGGTGATAAATATAGAAAGGCAAATGAGGTATCAGTCTCAGATTAACAGTAAATTCTTTTTTTTTTTTTTGTTAGTAATAGATATTGATTATACCACTTGGGAGAGAGTTCAGTTGTTAGGATTTTGTATGTTTAATATCTTCCTGTCAAAAGATCATAGTATTTAATGGAAATTTAAAAGTTCGTAATGATAGCCTAAAACAATGTTCTAAACCTGGGACTATCACATGTAGATATTTGCTGTTTGAGATTGCAGGTTGCTGCCTTATGGTGGAATGTGGTCAATAAAAGCTCATTTATCTAATGCTAAATTGTTCTCCTTACTATATACCTAATAGAAGTTGCTGACCAAATTGAAATCATTTCCAATCTTCATCCTTCATCTTACATGATTCCTGACAAGATGGAACTTAAAAAATAGATTTTCACTTTATATCCTTATAGACATTCATACACAGAGCTATCCACAAATATATCCATGTATAGAACACACCTATTTGCAAAAGAGACTGTTGATTTGAAAAATGGCAAAGGGATGCTGTCCAAGACCAAAGAAAAACTGTGTTAGAACTTCATATCAACTCAGGTTTTAAAAGTGATAAATTAGGGGGCGCCTGGGTGGCTCAGTTGGTTAAGCCACTGCCTTCGGCTCAGGTCATGATCCTGGAGTCCCGGGATCGAGTCCCGCATCGGGCTCCCTGCTCGGCAGGGAGTCTGCTTCTCCCTCTGACCCTCTCCCCTCTCATGTGCTCTCTCTCTCTCATTCTTTCTCTCAAATAAATAAATAAAATCTTTAAAAAAAAATAATAATAAATAAAAAAAATAAATAAATAAAAAAATAAAAGTGATAAATTAGGGGTGCCTGGGTGGCTCAGTCAGTTGAGCATCTGACTCCTGGCTTCAGCTCAGGTCATGATCTCAGGGTTTTGAGATGGAGCCCTCCATGGGGCTCCTCGATCAGTGGGGAGTCTGCTTGAGACTCTCTCTCTCCCTCTCCCTCTGCCCCTTCCCCTGCTCATGCACTCACTCTCTAAAATAAATAAATCTTAAAAAAATGATAAAGTTAATTCCAAAATAAAATTTAGTGAGTTGCAAAGCAAACTGTATATCACTATATTTTTAATTCCATGAAAAAGTTAAGAAATAATCTCTTTGTTTTATAACACACCATCTGTTAACTCAATGAAAGCAGAGTTTTAGAAATTTGTAAAATTACTTTAGAATTTATTTTTTTAAACAAATGAGGCAAAATTAATTTTGTTACATTTTCTATTTTGAATCTAGCTTTCTTATGCCTCTGTACAAATCCTAATCAAACTTTTCTACATGGGTCATAAGCAATTTCTTGATAGGAGCTCTTTCATGTGTCCAGGTTCCTATATCAGGTATTGGTTTTACCTGACTACAGACCCTGCATCTGTTCAGTGCCTATACATCATGATAAGAGGTAGAAAAGTGTCTTCTGATTAAAGACCACCTGCAGTATCCATGTAAAAGCATTAAAGACTGTAAATTGAGAAAGCCTCTTTGCCTTAGAAAACCCTGGCACAGTTAGAATTGTGAGTCAATAAAGAAGCAACAATCAATGTGACATACCTCTCAGGGAGGCAAAGGGCTTCTCAAAAATATAGATGCCAATGTTCATTCATTTTAATGTAATTTCTTAAGATCAGGAAGGCCCTTCAGTGTTTGCAAGAGAATCCATTAAAATTAAAATATATTTGAAAGGAACTGATATTTATTGTTGGCTTACTATATACACTATTAGATGTGCTTTACATAAGTTAATTTACTTGTTATACATTTAAGCCTGTGCCTTAATTATTAGCTAACTTATGCATAAGGTTTAACAGGGAAGTTCCTGAAGAACTAGTTCCCAGAGAGTGTTCACAATTGGGCAGAAAAAAACCCTAGAAAGACAAAAAGGGCTGAACCCCAGCACTAAATTTAGGCCTGTAATTCTTACCACTGACAGAGGAGAGTGATGATGACTTTGTGGTAAATATATCACTTATTCATTTATCAGTTCATTCCTTTATTTTATAACAAAATACTCTGCTATGACATGTGAAAAATATACAAGTGTATTTAAATGACTAGAGTAGTACAGAGTATAATGAACAAACATATTTGAAAGATACAAAATTTGATAATACCTTTCTATAAACAGTAACTTTTACTTGGCAGGATTACTTGGGAGGGGCAGTGCACAAAAATTATTTTGAAATAAGAAAATTAATAAATAAATTAATAAAATTAATAAATAAAAATATTTCTCTAAGCTTTCAAATATATGGTATTTTTAATTAACTTAAATGTTTTAATTAACTTAAATGTTTAATTAACTTAAATGTTTCCTAGTTAAATATTCTCCCTTAAAAAGCCTTGGAAATTAATGTTCATCAACCTATCAAAGCCCTAGCTCAGATCATATGGGAACTACTCTACTTTACATGAAAGAGATATTTCTCAAGTTTTTAAAATTATAGCTTCTCTTCCATTAAGCAGTTTCTTCTAAAATCTATTCACATTGTTAATTTGCTTGGCTATGCTTTTGTGAAAATGCTCAGATGAACTTTCATCCTGTCAAAAATATAAAGTCTCTGATTCCAAATCCCAATTAATATGTAATATGCCCATCTGGATATGAAATTTTATTCTGTATTTTATATAATTTAGTTTTGCATTTAGAAGATATTATCTATTACATCATTCATTATCCTGAATATAAAGCCTCACGTGAGAAATTTATTTTAGAATTTTAAACTGGAGGGAATGTTTTCCCAAAAGAACTGCAATATTTCCTCTTTTCCAATAATGAAGGTCATTTCTCTTTTTGCTCCAGCTGCCAGGAACCTCAGAACCAAAGAACCTCAGCTGCCAGGAACCTCAGAACCAAACCTCAGAAGTATAGTCACAAAAATATTACACTAACTTGATGGTCACATTTAACAGTTTCTACTTTTCTGTCAGCTTGATTTTTTGTACCAATCTCTACTCTGTTTGTAGGCAGAGAAAGAAGCATAAATGTATTTTATTAATTAAAATATAAAGAATAATATACTATACATAACACCTAAGTCATTTAGTTTCAAAATATATATAATTGCCCACCACTTTTGAAATAAATGATCAATATATAAGCTTATTTGTCAAGCCATGTCAAGTGGACATAAACACCTCATTTTTAAATTAAAGTATAATTGACAGACAATATCCTATTAGTTTTCAGGTATACATCATCATGATTTAATATTCTTACACATTATGAAATAATCCCCATGATGGGTTTAGTTACCATAAGTCACCTTACAAAGCTATTACAATATTACTGACTATAGTTCCTGTGCTGTACATTACATGCCCATAACTCACTTATTTTGTAACTGGAGATTTGTACCTCTTAATACTCTTCACCTATTTTGCCTGCCCCCTCAACCTCTCCCTGCTCTGGTAACCAATAGCTTGTTTCTTGTATCTATGAATCTGTTTCTGTCTTGTTTGTTTGTTTGCTTTGTTTTTTTAGATTCCACATGTAAGTGAAATCATATGGTATTTGTCTGATTTATTTTACTTAGCATAATACTCTCTAGGTCCATCCATGCTGTTGCAAATGGCAAGATTTCATTCTTTTTCATGGTGGAGTAATATTACACTATATATTTACCACATCTTTATGCATTCATCTGCCACTGGACACTTACACTGCTTCCATATCTTGATTATTATAAATAATACTGGAATAAATATTGAATGCTTATATTTCCTTGAAGTGGTGTTTTTGTTTTCTTCAGGGAAATAGCCAGAAGTGGAATTGCTGAGGTTTATGGTAGTTCTATTTTTAATTTTTTGAGGAACCTCCATATTGTTTTCCACAGTGACTGCACCAATTTATATTCCCACCAGCAGTGCATGAGGGGTTCCCTTTTCTTTATATCCTTGTTAACACTTGCTGTTTTTTTTCTTTTTGATAATAGCTAGTCTGACAGGTCTGGGGTAATATCCAATTGTGATTGTGATTTGCATTTCTCTGATGATGAGTGATGTTGAGCACCCTATCATGTATCTATTGACCATCTGTATGTCTTCTTTGGAAAAATGTCTATTCAAGTCCTCTGTCCATTTAAACACCTCATTTTATTTATATGTAAGTTTATTTAAGTGGAAACCTGAGGGTGTTAAAGTGAGTCTCATTTAATCTTAATTTCACTGTTAAAGTTTTACCAACATTTTGACTTTAGAAAATGTCTGATTCCACTACATTAGTAGTGTAGAAAGCCAGCATCATCATTATAAATCATTATGTCCGGTGATCACATATTAGAAAACAAAAAAGAGCTTAAACAGAAAGAAGAATAATTCCATTAACAAACAAAAACCTGAATGTTTTGCACCAAAGCGAAAATGCTGACCAATGTACAAGCTGAGACATACAAAATTAGGAGAATTCTTTAGACACAGAGGACAGAAGACACTGCAGATAGTCAAGCAGTATATGCAGAAAGCCTAAAGTCATAGAGTCAGAGGAAATGGTAGAAGCAGAATGTCATGGACCACTTGAAGAACTAAAGAAGATGGGCATAGCAGGAGTGCAGAGAGCTGAATCTAAAAAGACAGGTGAGCACTAAATGAAGGAAGGCCTGGTAAGTTATATTAGGGATTTAGGTCTTTAACCTTAGAGCAGTTAAAACCACTGAAAGTTTTTAAGAAAAGTGATACAATTATATTTGGACTTTGAAATGATAACTCTCCCAGGATTAAGGTTGCAAGCTTGGAGAGATACGCAAAAATGGATAGAGACCAATAAGGATATTGCAATAATCCAGGCAGGAGATGATGATATTTTAACCTAATAATAGCTTACTTTAACAGAATTCATGTGCCAGAAGTATTTCATTTAATCCTAACATCAATCCTATGTATTAGAGGCTGTAATGATCTTTACAGATATGGAAAGTAGCTCTGGAGTTGACTTGCCAAGGTCACAAGATAATATGCAATATGAGTAGGATTAAAGCCCAGGCAGTGAGCAATCTGGCAATAAAACATGCTTATGTCTGGTGTTCTACACAGCTGCTCAGAAATGGTAGTGGTAGAGTTGAAAAGAAGTGCACAGATTTAAGAGATATCTGGAAGCTTAAACTCCAGGACACAATGATGGATTAGTTATGGAGAGTGAGGAGGTGATATAGGTTAAAGTAAGAAGGAGATATCAAGGTTGGTGTCCAAGAGTCTGATTTACACAGGTGGATGGATGATAGTGCCATTTGCTGAATAGGGAACATCGAAAGTGGACCAGATTATTTTTACTGGCCACTAAAGTGGTAAGAACAGATTTGAATCAGTAATAACTATTATAATAGGAAAAAAGAGTCCAGCATGAACTCAGCTCAACTTCAATTTCTACAGACGTGACTAAGAGTTTTAAAGGGAGAATGAGGGAATAAGGAGCCAGGTGAGGGATGGGACAGTATAGTTAGGGAAGTGAGTAAGTACAAAAAGTGGGAAGGATGATATGAAATAATAAGAAATATAGATATCTATCAATCTCTATTCCCAGTTTCTGACAAAGGGCTCCTGAAACCCTTTTATGTTCCTAAGTGATAAGAGCATAGGAGCATCTTTCGTTCTAATGAGGTGACTCTAGGTGGGCTCCTGAATGAAGGCTGGTCAGAAGCAAGACCTAGCCATAATTAGCAATTTGGAATTTTTAATCCTCCACCTCCACCCCCTGCATTCTCTAGAGAGGGGAGAGGGACTAGAAATAGAGTTAATAATTAATCATGTCTACATGAGGAAGCCTCCATAAAAAAATCCCACAAAAAATGCGAGAATTTCCAGATTGCCGAACACATCCATGAACCAGGAGGGTGACATACCCCAACTCTATGGGACAGAAACTCCTGTGCATAAGTATCCCTATGTATCTCTTCATGTGGCTGTTCTGTATCTTTTATCATATCTTTTAATAAACTAATAAACGTAATTGTTTCCCTGAGTTCTATGAGTGGCTCTAACAAATAATTGAATCTGAGGGGAAGGAGGTTATGGGAACCTCCAATTTATAGCCAAGTCAGACAGAAGCTGTGGGTAACCTGGGGACCTACTACTTGGCATTTGGAATCTGAAGTGAGGAGCAGTCTTGTGGGACTGAGCTCTTAACTTGTGGAATCTGACACTATCTTCAGGTAGGTAGTGTCAGAATTGAGTTAAATTGTAGGACACCCAACTGGTGTCACAGAGAATAGCTTGGTGTAGGAAAACCCATAATATTTGGTGAGCAGAAATGTCAGAAGTGTTGTGAGTATATGAGTAAAGGAGAAACATGGGAGAAAAACAGGTCTGTTTGGGTTTTTTTCCCCCATAAAACAGGAATTAGTCCATGTGAAACCCATCTGTGTTTGTTAGCTGGCACTTATCAAAGTTAGACCACTACCTTTCCATAGGGTCTGGAAAAAGGGACCAATCTTAAGGTATTGGCTGAACAAACAGTAAATTCTTTTCATAGCCTTGACTTTTCTCAGGAAGATGCTTTAAGTGGGGATAGGGTCATTTTAGGGATAAAGCCCTGAACTGTTAGAAACCATGTTAGGGTTTTGCTTGCTTCTTTATAGACAAAGGTTGAAGCCTAGTGGAGAACAAGGCTCAGAAAAGTCTGTCTAGAGATTAATCAAGGAGAGAATCTTTGGCAGAAGTGTTGAGAGGACTATGAGTTGAATATTGAATATGTTGAATTTGAGGAACTTTTACGACACCCAACAGAAATACCAAAGAGGGGGTTCAACAGTCTAGAGATCAGAAGAAAGAGAGATCAGTCTAAAGATTGTTTGGAGACATAAATCTGTAATCTGTCAGCATATGGAAGATAATGAAAGTCACATCGTAGATGAGCTTACTAGGATGTGTTATTTTTCCCATGCCTATGAAACTCACTCTATGGGCCCACTCTTTCACACCCCTATGATGAAGATTTCAGGCAGATCCCATAGCTTTTCTGTCAGTTATGAATAATAGAAAGTCACTCACAAGTTTTAAGAAACAAATCCAATGTAATGATTAAAACTCCAAAATCTCTAACTCTAACCTGCCAGAGCAAAGGATATGGTTGATTTTTTTCCTTAGCCCACTTTCTCTCTATTAGTGGCTGTTGCTCTGATTCCTCCTGGTGAGAACCAAGAGGGTTAGTGAGAAAAGAGCACACGGTTGAAGTAGCTGACATAGTTGGAATGTGGCATTTGTATCTGCAATGGAAACCTATATGTCTTACTGATTACTCAATAACTCCACTTAAACATCTAGTAGACCTTTCAAACTTAATGTCTAATATCAAAGTTGATTTTCCCTCACCCTCAAAACCTGATCTTCCCAGAGTCTTCCTACATAAGCAAATAGCAACTCTCTTCTGTCAGTTATCTAAGCCAAATATTTTAGAGCCCTACTTTACTCTCATAATCCATTTTCAATCCATTAGCATATCCTGTCACTATCTTCAAGATACAAACAATTCTTATTATTCACAGTAGTTATGTCCTATAAAGTCACTGCAAACATCAAATTAGCTCATCCTAAATCATCACTCCTTGGAGGAAAACAGAGTTATGTTCCTGTGTGCATTTTGGTCACATTTTCATCAACCAATCAATATATAACCTTGTTTTATATATGTTTCTGTTTAAACACTTATTTAATATATATAATTGATTCATTAACAGACCTCATGGCCAGCAGGACTAGAAGTCATGCTTGAACAAACCTTATCTAATATATATATTTTCTCTGTAAGGCACATCACAGCCTTTTGTGCTTAGGAACTCCAGACAGCACTTCAGCACCATGCTTGGAATAATTTTAAACACCAAAATCACCAACAAAAGGCACAAAAGTGAAAAAGATGTGGCACTGAATATACAATGAAAAGGACATTTATTTATGAGAGCTGAAACAAAAAGGGAAAGAGTGTCATCTTGTTGGAACTCAGCTGATAATGTGCACACGAAGCACCTCAAATTTTTTGCTCCCCTGTGCCCATGCATGTCTGTGAATGGCCAAAAATAAAGCACTGTGAGTATTGACTTGGGGGGTACAAATAAATTTTAGTGAGAAGGCAAAATTATAAACCTGGAATCTGTGAAAAATGAATATTGATTGTATATCCAGAATCTGACCACTTCTCACCCCCATCATCTAACTACCACCTCTGCTCATACCACCATCATTTCTTCATTTGCACTCACCTGCCTCCCAGTTTCTCCCAAGAGTCTAGCATCCACACATCTTTTTAACTCAAATCAGGATCATGTCACCACTATGCATCAAACCCTCCAGTACCTTCCAATCTCTTTTGACATGAAATCCAAAGTCCTGGTCATTGCTAGCTACCTAAGGCCATTGCTAGCTACCCAAGGCACTGAATAATCTGGCCCCCTTCAATTTTAGTGGCCTCGTCACCCATCACTCTCTTCCCTCCCCAAACTCCTTTCTGGATAAGCATACTCCCACCTCCGGGCCTTTACATTTGTTTTCTGCTTATAAGACACTTTCTATCACTAGTCATCTAATTTCCTTGAGATTTCTGTTCAAATATCTCCTTATCAGAGATAGGGCTTCCTCAGCTACCCCTGTAATAGCACCTCTATTACTTTCTATCCCCTTTGCCTGCTTTATTTTTCTTGAGTGTAATTATTGACATCTAACATGCTGTATATATTTTTATTCTTATTCTCCTCTCTTTTTTCACTGCTGTCTTCCCAGCATCTAGAACATCTTGTACAATATAAGTACACAATAAATATTTATCAAAGGAATGAAGAGTCACTGATTTTCTCACATGGCACACCTTTACAGATTCTGTGGTAATCTGGCTGGGACTGGAACTCTTCCTCGGTCTTCCAAATCTTGTGCCTAAGCTTCTGATTGGCAGAATCTAGCTGGCACTCTGCTGGCAAGGGAGAAAGTAGTTTCTAGGCTTTGTCCTGCAGCATTTGGAATGTCAGGATGGAACTGAAAATCTGTAAGAATATCATGTAGATTCTACTCTCTGGATATTCAATGTCCATTCCCAGTCTTTAGCCCATTGTTACCTTCCAAACAATAATATCGAAGACATACTTCCAACTAACATAAATACAACTATTCATATACTAACAAAGGTACACTCAACTTTTCTCTCAAAAAAGAAAGATAAAAAGCCCCATAAACTACTGTTTGGTAGTTTGTCTGGATAATGTTCATTTATTTTCTAGCTCAGGAATCCTCCTTTGATAAATGGCTTGTAATATAAGTAATGAATAAAATGTTAATCACAAACAATACAAATTATATGAAGCTGTGGGGGGAGAACAATTAATATATTCAAGCATATACACAATAAAGCAAGGATAAAAAAATATATATAGTTATCATAGCCCTTGATTCTGAAACCAATCACAACATCATAATTAGCCGTCTTTGCTCTACTACATTCTATTTGCTTTTGCCCTTATCCTGCACCTAAACCAGTCATTGGAAGACAGTTCTTCATGGATCTCTCAAGTTTCTGCCTATTTTGCAAACAGGACTGTCACTTCAAGGACAGATGCATAACAAAGAGTAACTTTATTTATTCTCCAGTATAATAAAGACAATGTCTCCCACTGGGGCAAAGGTCAGACAGGCTTACTATCCATTATAAAGGACTGGGTTTCCAAAACTCAGAGTTCTTATCTGTGATGCCACTCACTGTATGTATATACATTGCCTGACCATTTTGTATTTCCATGTGGGAATTGATGCTTGAGGACCAGCACAAATGCTGACCCTCATCTATTACTATTACGGTGAGTAATCAAGTCTTTTTGAATGACCCAACAGTCTTGTTTCTTGCCAGCATCCAAACTGTGACAGGCTAACTTGTCTGGCAATAAAGTCTCAGCTTCTGCATAACTCTTGACATTTATGATTCTGTATGTGGTGACCCAAACTTTTATTCTTGAAGGGCCTGAGCCATGGGTGATCCTACTTTTGAGGCGTTGCTATATCTTACACTAAATTTTAGCACTAGATTTGGAAGTACGAAGAGGCATCCAAAAAAAAAAAAAATTCAGGGTTCCCAACATATTCCTCCCTGTCCCCATTAAGAAGTAGCACCCTATTTCTCCTTGGTAAACAAGATCAATCACAGCTCTTTATTGACACCTTTATACATTTCTTGGTTCAATGTTTTTTACTTATAAGGCTCTCTGACTAGCCTTCTAACTTCCTTGAAATATCTGTTCAAATATCTCCTTATCAGAAATACAGCTTACTCAGCTATCCTTAGAGGAGCCCAAAGTGGCCAAATAATAGTCTCAATTTCCAATTCAATGGAAGTTATTGAGTCCTCTGGTAGAAGCATTGTTCCCTTGATAATTAAGACCTCTAAGCCAGCAAAGCATCAGACAGGAAACAAAATTTTACAAGTGATCATTAAGGGTAATATTTGGAGGAGCTAATCCTACTTCCACCACTTTGTTCTGGGACCTGGCTTAAAGAAAAAAATCACCATGCACTGGTTGCAGCTCAGAGCATATATAGCATCATGCAGGACATCACCTCAGCTTCACAAAGGGCTTCTATCTAGCCAGCTGTGGCTTTTTTCTTCTAGGTGAGGGGGGAAAAGCCAGATGAATGTTTGAACTTTGGTCTTCTAGAATTTTCTTTACCCAGTGTCCTTCAGGGTCATCTCTG